>NW_021703776.1:103889499-103955652 GCF_005190385.1 Monodon monoceros
AGAGGACAGGCCAGGGGACAGGCCAGGGGACAGATGGGACAGGCCAGAGGACAGACAGGGGACAGACCAGAGGACAGATGGGACAGGCCAGGGGACAGGCTAGAGGACAGACAGGACAGGCCAGGGCACAGGCCAGGGGACAGACGGGACAGGCCAGGGGACAGACGGGACAGGCCAGAGGACAGGCCAGACAGGAGACAGGCCAGAGGACAGGCCAGGGGACAGACGGGACAGGCCAGGGGACAGATGGGGACAGTCCAGACAGGAGACAGGCCAGAGGATAGGACCTGGCCTCCTCACCCACCTCCCCTCCCAGACCTGAGGACAGGCCCACGCTGCTCATGGCTGGCCCTGCCCTGGACGGGTAGGCAGTCCCCTGAGGGACACCACTTTACCATATGAAGTAACATTCACAGGTTCTGGCATGAGGGACCTGATGCCTTCTGGGGCCGCCATTCAGCCCACCACAGGCAGCCCTGATACATATTTTTTTGGGGCCGCGCCGCGAGGCATGTGGGATCTTTGTTCCTCGACCAGGGATCGAACCCGCATCCCCTGCAGTTGGAACCTGGAGTTGGAACCAGGCTGGCCGCCGGGCTGTGCCTCCTTTGGTGTTTAGGCCCCGAAGACGGCATTTCCGCTGGGCTACTCCTGGGGGCTCCCAGCTGGCCCGTGGAAGGGTCCCACCGCCAAGGACAGCGTGGCTCGGTCTGGCCTTGGATGGAACACCCCAGGCTCCTCCAAGACCCAGCGAAAGTGGCCTCCCCAGACACATTTGCAGCGGGGTCTCTGCCATCTCAGGCACGGAGCGGGGTGTGTCGTCCCCCGCCGCCCGCTGGCCTGTATGCCGCTAGGCCAGAGGCTCTGCGGTGCCCCCAGGAGACATCTGGCACCGTCTGGGGACATTCTTGGTTGTCACAACCAGTGGGGGAAGGGTAGCCCGACAAGAGGTGGGTGGAAGGCATGGCCGCTGTGACCCGCCTCCCAGGCTGGGACGCCCCTCAGCCCAGAGCAGTGGAGGCGGCCCGGCCCCTCTGATGCACGGGCGGCCGCGTGCCTAAACATTTCACGGCCGAGACACTTGATCTCAGGTCTCATCCTGCCAGCCGATACCCTCCTCTGAAGTTGCCGGCTCTTGGACGCCATCGACATTCAGTTTTTATGAACAGGGGGCACCCGGCCGGGCTGTGGGGTCTGTGGAACACATTTAATCTTTCAGGTAACTGAAGACTTAGTTTCAGTTACATCTTCAGCAAAACCATCGGCCGTATTAAGTGATCGGCCATCTGTGCAAACACCTCTCCCCACAGGACGGCGCAGGTGACCCAAAGGAGGGTGGAGAAGAACGCGGCTTGTCGGACACTCCGCCGGGGCCCCGGGAACCAGCCACACGGGGAGGTCACAGCCACCCCAGACCAGTGCAAAGGGAATTTCAGGCTGACAATGAATAGCATCCCGTAGCCCAGGTGGGCCCCGGATTGTTTGCCGGGACGGTCCACCTCCCCGAGTCCTGTGTTTTCTCTGGCAGCCAAAGCAGGGGGAGTGCAGTGTGTCCACAAGTCTGCACGGGATGCACAGGTGGGTGGGGTGGCAGCCAGGATGACCAACCCCATTGCCAGCCTCTCCGGGCCGCGTGGCGTCTTCCAAGTCCTCCTTTGGGTCACAGTGGGGTCCGGGGGGCAAGGAAGCTGGCCTGACTAGGAGGGCCCCAGCCCGGCAGAGGTGGGCAGCGGAGGGCAGAAGTCATCCGCCCAAGGTCCAGGTGCTAAAAGAGCCCAAGGTCAGAGGTTGGGACAGAGCATTCGGGACAGGGTGGACTCTGCCCTCTGCCCTCTGCCCTCTGCCCCAACCCTGCCCTGGGGGCAAAGGGCCAGAGCCTTAGAGGCTGGAGACAAGAAGGAAGGTGAGGGCTTCCCTGGTGGCGCAGTGGTTGAGAGTCCGCCTGTCGATGCAGGGGACGCAGGTTCGTGCCCCGGTCCGGGAAGATCCCACATGCTGTGGAGCGGCTGGGCCCGTGAGCCATGGCCGCTGAGCCTGGCGCGTCTGGAGCCTGTGCTCCGCAACGGGAGAGGCCACAACAGTGAGAGGCCCGCGTACAGAAGGAAGGTGAGCACAGCCCTGGAAGGGCGGGGCTGCGCATGGGGAGAGGGCAGGCCCCTGAGTCACCTCCACATAGCACTGGGGAGCTGCCAGCTGGGTGGGGGTCGTCCCCTCCCCCCCCTGCACCCAGGCCGCGGTGCACATTCCACTGTCCCGAGGACTCACGTGGGTGGACGCCGCCCTCGAGACGGCTCCGGGTCGTCCACCCTGTGCCAGGGGCAGGGTGGCCGAGAGGCCTCAGAGCCACCTTCCCGTGAATGACCCTCATCCCACCTCTGACCGGCGCCCTGATGCCCCCGGGCTGGCAAAGCCTCCTCGGATGTCACCCCAGCCTTCCCAACAAGGGTGAAGTGAATTCACATTCGCGCACACCTGTGTCTACACCCGAGGCAGTGCTACGGATCCGGCTGTGAGCCGCTCTTCCCATCCCTTCCGAGGGACGCCGGGAGCCTCTGGTCCCCGCAGCGAAGGGCCCTGGCCTCCTGAATGACGCCGTGTGCAGGATAAATCTGTATGGGGGAGACCTGGGCAGAAGGAAGGAGCAGGGGGATGTGGAAACGTGACCTGGGAAGTCACCCCTTTGCTGCCCCTCCAAGATGCGCTGGGCAGGGAGCGGATTGGGGGGCCTGCAGAGTTGCGGGGGGAAGACAGGCGGCAGAAGGGGCCCAGAGGCCAGAGGCCCCGGGTGGAAAGTGCTGGGATCTGCAGGGAGGCCTGGGGACCAAGGCGGAGGAGCAGGCCCAGCAGGGCTGGGCCGCAGAGACCTGGGCTTTGCTCCCTCACCACGGAGCCTCTGCGCCAGCCGACGTGTGTGCCCAGAGGCCCCGAGCGACTGTGCCGTCGGAGCCCTGGTGGTGGGCGCATGGTGGCTAGAGGGGACCGCGTGCACGCCCGAGCTGACGAACCGGCCCCTGAGCCCGCCCACTCATGTTCTGCTCCCCGTGACCGGGTCACCTGCCTACATGCCCACCACTATCGCTGACCCCCAGTAAAAGTTCTCCTTAAGAATAAGAACGAAAAAAAATAAATTAAAAAAAAAAAAAGAATAGGAACGTTTTGTTACAAACCGGAGCACAGACGTGGGGCTTGATGAGTCATTACAAAGCGAGTGTGGGGTAACGGCTGCCAGGCGCCGGGCGTCTCAGCACCCAGAGCCCGAGGGCTGTCCCCGCAGCCCCGCCTCCTGCCCGGGGGCCGCCATGCCACTGTTCTGGAAACTTCTTCCCTGTGCGGTTCATCACCTTTGCTGGTGTGAGTTTTTCACATCCTTTATTCTGAGGGATCCTCCCCTGTCTCCCCAGATTTGCTGAGGAATCAGATCCTCTGACCTGTGACCCCAGGTCAGTCCAGTGGATCACACCCTCTTCTTCCTGGAGAGTCAAGGCTGCGGGACGGAGCCCAGGGGGCCGGTCAACACCCTGTCCGAGAAGGGACCCAGGCCAGGAAGCAGGGCCCTCGTCCTTGAACGGTCTCTGCTGTGGGCGCAGAGGGGTCCTGACGGTCCGTGTGCGAGGGTTTGCCTTCCATGCACTCCTCAGGAAGGAGCCTGGGCTTGGAGCCAGCCAGACGGATAGCACCACCCATCCTGTCCCCACTATCCCCACCACTTAATCCTCTCAGCCGCCTTGTCCTCACCTGTGATGAGCTGCATGCCTGCGACATGGGACGCCCCATCAGCAGAGATGCCCTGCCCAGTGCTGTCCTTGAGAGCTCAGACTCCACCTTCGAGATGCTCTCTCCAGCCTCCCGGGAGGAAAGCCTGGGCCCCTGGGTCTCTCGGGGTCCCCCGGGAGCGCTGGGGCCACAGAGGGGCTGGGTTGGATGGGGTGGGACGCTGGGGCTGAGCTGGAGGCCAGCCAGGGCCAGGGACAGGGAGGGGCTCTGGGGCTGGGGGCTGCCAGGCCGCCCTTGGAAATGCTCCACGGGGCACTAACTGGTACAAAGCCCAGGTAACGACAGGGATGCCCACCCTGGAGGGCCGCCCCTACCGGTGGAGGCCTGCGAGCTGCCACCAGCCCCTGCGGCAGGACCACACCCAGGGCGGGAGCCACGGGCCCAGCCACCACCGGGCAGATGCGGGACCCCCGCGGGCCTGTTGTGAGGCCCCGTGGAGCTGAGCCTGGACACGTGCATGGCAGCTGTTCCCACAGTGGTCGCACGAGGACGTCCACCCCCCGACCTCACCAGGCAGCCCCTCACCCTTCAGGCTGCCCAGACGGGTGGGGCCCCAGACTTGACGACCTAACGGTGTTGTCTCTGATTGTGCGCACACATGCGCCGTGCACGCACACGCGGGTGGGCGTCCAGAGCCCAGCCCACGGGCAGGAGGCCAGCGTTCCCAGGCTGTCTACCGGTGGTGCTGGGAGGGCGGCCCCAGGCCTGGAGCTCTCGGTGCTGACCTCGCCCCTGCTCCCCTCCGCCCCTTCCTCCACAGAGCTCCCACCCGCCCCACCTGGGACGCACCCTCCTCTCAGGCCAGCCTACCTGGTGCGTCTCCTTGGCATCTTTCTCTGGGCAGCGGTAGATAATCCATCCCGCTCTAAACACCTGTTCACGGCCACCCCTGCCTGTGTGCCCTCCTGAAGGGCGGGGCCCATGTCCACTCACTCTGCATACCAGGGCCCTGCCCTGGGCATCGTCAGAGTTCAAGAAACGTTTGTTGAATGAACAAGGGGCCCGATATAGCTGGGGATGGGCAGGAGGTGGGCTCAGGCTGCCCGTCCTTCATCCCAAATTCCTGACGGGTTTGATGAGACGTGCACGGAGAGGACAAATGTATGGATACCATGGGGGAAAGGAGTGGGGTGGGAGGAACTGGGAGACTGGGATTGACACATTTACATTATTGATACTATGTATAAAATAGACAACTGATGGGAACGCACCGTACAGCACAGGGAACTCTACCTAACGCACTGTGGTAACCTAAATGGGAGGAAAGTCCAAAAGGGAGGGGGTATCTGTATGTGCACGGCTGAGTCATTCTGTTGTGCAGTGGAGGCTAACACAACACTGCAAAGCAACCATACTCCAATAAAAATTAATTTAAAAATTAAAAAAAAAAGACCCGGGATGAAAGTCAGAATTCCTGATAATTATCAGAAATTCCTGAAATCATGAATTAGTCTGTATTTGTTCTATAACACTTTATTTCCATGTCTCTGATATTGATTGGTTAAAACGAGTGACTAATTTTCCTATGATAGGGTCATGTTAAAAGTTTGGGGGCTTTTTTTTTCTGGGGTACGCGGGCCTCTCACTGTTGTGGCCTCTCCCGTTGCGGAGCACAGGCTCCGGACACACAGGCTCAGCGGCCATGGCTCACGGGCCCAGCCGCTCCACGGCATGTGGGATCTTCCCGGACCGGGGCACGAACCCATGTCCCCTGCATCGGCAGGCGGACTCTCAACCACTGCGCCACCAGGGAAGCCTGGCTTTTCTGTTTTATTTTTATTCTTTTTGGCCGTGCCGCGTGGCTTGTGGGATCTTAGTTCCCCGAGCAGGGATAATTCCAGGCCCTCAGCAGAGAAAGAGCCAGGGAATTCCCTTTCTGTTTTGAAAACATATAACAATAAATGCTATGATCTAGTTGATTTCTTTTATCATTCTTAAAATACTTGCACCATCTCTCAGACTCTCTGCATCGTTACGGATCTCTAAAAAGTTCCGTTTAATAAGGAATATTAGGTTTAGCCGCACTTACAAGTGTCCACAGCCCACAGCAGACACTCGAACGTTCTCGGGGAGTGCTGGGATGATGTGAAGCTTGAGCGGCCAGGGAGGTTAACACCCGACACTGACCGGGAACCAAAGGCCTCCCAAGTACACAACTCCTCAACACATCTGGCAGGATTTGAACGGTGTGCTGGGTGTGTGTGCTGACTGGTGTGGATTTTATATGCAGGAATGACTCACCGCCAGCAGCGCCGGCCCTCTCGCCTCTTACACCATGACAGCCACTCGGAGCAACGCCGCCCCATCTCTCCCACACGCCAACCACAGCCCTGTTTCCCAGACGAGCCGCTCCACCGTCAGCACTTCCAGCTTCTGACTGGACACCAGGGGCTTCCCCGGCTGGCGGCGTCTTTGTGTTGATTAGTAAGTTCTAACTCTTGCAGAAGAATTATAGTCGTTTTTCCTGTCATGCCAGTTTCTCGACTGCTTTCTCTTGGGATTCAGAAATACATACGTATTTCTTGAGAACCGCCTGGAAGGAAGTTCTTCAATCAGGTTTAGCCACTAGCCGGCCAGGCTCAAGTTGATGAACAGGTCGCCAGGGCCAGCACCGTGTGGGCGGGCAGCTGGGGCACAGCAGAGTGACCACAGGGGCTGGGGGGGCCCTTCACCTGGGTCCCTCCTGGCCCAGGGACTAACAGTTCTCCTG
The DNA here is from genome assembly GCF_005190385.1 of Monodon monoceros. NCBI lineage: Eukaryota > Metazoa > Chordata > Mammalia > Artiodactyla > Monodontidae > Monodon > Monodon monoceros. Next base: position 103,895,984 of record NW_021703776.1, read on the forward strand.
TCGGGTTAATCAAACAAGTGGGCACTGAGACATCTATTTGGCACAGGGAGAAAAGAGAGGTTCTATTTAGATTTAACTTTTTAAAAAAATATTAAAAATGTAGGCTTTATTGATATTTCACATATAGATCGACTTAAAAAAAAAACAAACTTGGCTACTTATTAGCACGTTAACTCTTAATTGGGGACAACGCTTTAGCTTAGGATTTGAAGTTGTCAGCAAGGAACGCCCGTCTGCTCCAAGCTTGTTGGGGCTTCATGCAGCGTAGATTTTACAGACGCACGTCATGGCGCGCACACCCCTTTTATCCATCGGGGTGTCAGACCCTGGAGGTTTGACCACTGGCCAGACCAGGAGCAGCAGAACACTGCCGCCAGACCCAGGACGAGCCATGCCCGTCGCCAAGGGGCTTTGAGAGCGTAGGGGCTGGGGGGATGCCGCCGGGTCCACCAGGGACTTCAGGCCCACGAGGCCCTGCCCGGCCTGGTATTGGGGCCTCGGTGCCCTGCAGGCTGGCTTTGGCCAGGACTCGTGTGGTGTCCCTGGCTTTGGGGCCACCAACCGGTCCTGCTGAGGCAGTGGGCTCAGGCAGGGCTGACAAAGAGAAAAACAAGTGCTCACTAAAGACCCAGCTTCCCACAGAAGCTGTGAAAAGTGGATGTAATTTCCCTGAGACACACTCTCAGAGGCTCTGCTCTACAGGCTGCTCAGGGACAGGGATGTCCCGGGGCTGGTCCTTCCTCTGGGTGTCCCTGAGCTCCCCTGCCCCTCCTGCTGTCCTGGCAGCTGGTCCATCTGGAACCTTCGGGGGACCACACTGTCCTTGTTTTTGTTAAGGGCCTTCTTAGGAGAAAGTGCTTTTTGTTTGTTGAGACTTCTCCCCTGGACACGCCCGCGTTTTAGAACAAAAGGACAGTGCTTGACCCAGGTGACCAGACCTGGGACAAGCGTGAGGCTTCACCCTCCTGCAGGCTCACGGGGCACCAGGGTGGCGCCAGCTGACCTTTGTGCCCAGCAAGTCCTTCTGTGTCACCAAGGCTGGCGCTGTTCAAGCACCGTGAAAAGACGGCCGGTCGGAAGCAAAGGCAGCCAGTGTCCCCGTTCACAAAATGGGCAGAAACCCGAGACCCACGCGGGACTTGGCCCCTGACAGAGGAGCCGGGGGGATTAAGCAGTAAATTGAAGTGAACTGTAGGTTTCTGTTAGGCAATCACCTGGAGGGGACATTTGGGAGGCTGGCCCGCTGGGCGGTCAGGACTGGTCCCCCGCGCCGCCCCCCAGGCTCACTCAGACTCGCAGAGACCATGATGTCCCAGGTCACAGGGCGGCCCTGGATGAAGTGGGGGGAAGCAGGCCTTGCTGTTGGCTCGTGCCGACCCCGGGGAGCGGCCCGGAGCAGGGCAGGAATCCTGAGAAGCCCTTCCGCCCTGCCTGCGGCCGCCTCTTCTCCCCACCTGCAGGCCTCTCTCTGGGAACCTGGGGCCTCGGGGCCGGGCCCCTCCCAGCCCCGCTCTCTGGGAAAGAATGGTCCCTCGGCCCTGAATGGTGCCTCTGTCTCGCCAGACGGCAGACTCATCTCATTGGCACAAATGCGTAGCCAGCCGCAGCCTCGGGCCTAGCAAGGCAGCCCCACCAGAGGGTTTCCTCCAGGGGCGCCCGGGGGATGCTTCTCCCCCAGAGAAAGTGTGCGGGGGTGGCCGCCTGGGCCGGGGTGGGGAGGGCTCGGGGGCTGGAGCCCTCCTGCCTGTGGGTGGCGGCAGAGCCGGGAGGAGCCTAAGAGAGGGACGGGAGTCAGGCAGGACGTCGGGCAGGGGCCAGAGAGGCATGGGCGCATCGCCCGGCAGTACAGGGCCGCCTGAAAGGGCTTCGGTCCCCAGCGATCGCCCCATCTGTGGGCCCCATGCCCGCCACCCTCCCCATTAGTCCTGTCGAGCAAGGCCTCAAAGGCTGCCGGTGAAAATGGCAACGTGTTCCCAGAACAAAGGTGAGTGCCCAGGGCCCAGTCGGTTACCTGGGGTGCCTGTGGCCAGGAGGGCGTCGCCTGGGTGCCCCAGGGAAAGTTCGGGAGAAAGGCCAGGCCTCCTGGCCTCCGAGCCTCCCAGTGAGGGAGGGGCCCTGCAGCACGTCCGCCCTGGGACGTGGGTGCTGAGAGGAGCAGCGGGTGTAACTGCAAAGCCCTCAGAGCAGCTGAGCGACACATAAGAGTCGCTTGTTGTTTCATCATCCCTTGCAGTGAGCCTCACCCCTGTTTGGGGCCCAGGAATGGGAATTCTGAGTTGAATTCTGCAGTGTCTGGGAGGGGGGCCCCTGACCCAGCACCAGCTGGGCGTACAGGGGGTAAAGGAGAAGGGGAGCCAGCAGGCCCCCACCTTGGGTCGCGAGAGAGCCACGTGGGAAAGAGTCTGAGCAATGATTCCCACGTTGTTCAGCCTCAGCAAGGGAGGAGTCTTGACACCTGCTGCGACGTAGGTGAATGATAAGGACGAGACGCTCACGGAGAGAAGCCAGATGCAGAAGGGAAAATATGGTTGGCTCCACTTACACGCGGCCCTAGAGTCGTCAGAAAGCAGATGGTGGGGGCACAAGGGCTGGGGAGGAGGACGGACAGCCGTGTTTAATGGGGACAGAGTTTCGATTTGGGAAGATGAGAAAATTCTGGAAATTCTGGAGATGATGACGGTTGCACAACAATGTGAATATGCTTGATGCTCCTGAGCTGTGCACTTAAACCTGGTTACAGCGGTAAATTTGTAATGAGTATCTCACTGCAATTAGAAAAAGAAGAAAAGAAAAAATCCAAAAGTAAAGATAAAAAACATATCTGCAGGGGCTTCCCTGGTGGCGCAGTGGTTGAGAGTCCGCCTGCCGATGCGGGGGATATGGGTTCATGCCCCGGTCCGGGAGGATCCCACCTGCCACGGAGCGGCTGGGCCCGTGAGCCATGGCCGCTGAGCCTGCGCGTCCGGAGCCTGTGCCCCGCAACAGGAGAGGCCACACAGCGAGAGGCCCGTGTACCGCAAAAAAAAAACAACAACAAAAAACATATCTGCAGGCAAGGGCAGATGAGAACAAACATGGGGGTCAGAAGTAGGGGGTCAGGAAATGGCACTTTGGAGAGCCTGCTGTGAGCAGGTCTGGGCCCCGTGCCAGCCTGCCTTCCAGGAGGGGCAGTGGTCCTCCCGTGGCAGGTGCTGGCTGGGCTGCCTGAGGTCAGTGGCCCTGATAGATAAGGGAAAGGACAGTGATTGCCTTTGGGGTGGAGGACTCATTCGTGCTGTTTGAGTATTTACTTTGGGCTTATGTTAATGTCACAATTTAAAGCATTATTTTTAAATGTGACATTTAAAAATATTTAATATTAGTTATTAAACAACATTTATATTATTAACTAATATTGAAGGTTAAGATGCTGGGACTTCCCTGGTGGTCCAGTGGTTGAAACTTCGCCTTTCAATTCCGGGGGCACAGGTTTGATCGCTGGTCAGGGAGCGAAGATACCACATGCCATGCAGCCAAACAAAAGCAAAAATATAAAACGGAAGCAATATTGTAACAAATTCAATAGAGACTTTAAAAATGGTCCAGGGGCTGCCCTGGTGGCGCAGTGGTTAAGAATCCGCCTGTCAATGCAGGGGACACGGGTTCAATCCCTGGTCCGGGAAGATCCCACATGCTGAGGAAAAACTAAGCCCATGTGCCACAACTACTGAGCCTGTGTGCCACAACTACTGAAGCCCGAGTGCTCTAGGGCCCGTGAACCACAACTACTGAGACTGCCTGCTGCAACTACTGAAGCCCGCGTGCCTAGAGCCCACGCTCTACAGCAAGAGAAGCCACTGCAAGGAGAAGCCTGTGCACTGCAACAAAGAGTAGCCCCTACTCGCTGCAACTAGAGAAAGCCCACGTGCAGCAACGAAGACCCAACATAGCCAAAAAGGAAAGGGTCCACATGAAAAAAAAAAAAAAAGGGTCAAGATGCCCCATTGCCGCAGGTCAAACATCTTCTTTGTCCCCAAACCTTCAATGAAGGGCGATGTGATTCACCGTGAGCAAGCATGCGTGTGGAGTGAGTGTGTGTGTGTAGGAATGAGAGTGTGTACATGTGTGTGCAAGTGTGCATGTGTGTACCTGTGGTCCTGCAGCACCACTGGCCCAGGCCTGGCCTGGAGGAAAATCGTCCACGGGGCACGGGGGGGTCTCACGCCTGTGAGAGGGGCTCGCTTCCCCTTGCCCGTGGCACTTGGGCCCAGAGCCCCGACCTTCCACGTCCGCACTGCAGAGAGATGGGCCTCGGCCAGGCCCACAGGGCGACTGGCAGGAAGGGCTGCAAGGCCTTGGGTCAAGGCAGCGGAGCACCGCCTGCAGCCCCAGCACAGGGCAGTGCTGAGTAAGGCTGGCTGGGACCTGCGGGCTCAGCCTTGGGTGGGGGACGGCAGGGCGGGGCTGCCAGGCGGCTAACTCCAGGTCAAGCCCTAGAAAGCTCCGGGCCTGTGCTGGACTGTGGCCCAGGTCCCCGTGGGTGAGGGGGCAGCCTGTCCACAGGGTGTGGCTGGGCCTGCCATCAGCAGGTGAAACCCAAGGTGCACAGTCTCCTGGAGGCTCACAGAGGCCCACGGGGTCTTATCAGGACCCTGCCCCGCACCTGCTTCAAGCTGTGTGCCCCCCCCCCCCACAGGAGCCCTGACCCGGGCACAGTGGGCCCTGACCTCCACCTGAGCACAGGAACCTTCTGGAAATGTTCTGATCCATGGTGGAGCTGGGGCCCAGGTGAGCGCACTGTTACCTGGGCTCTGAGGGCAGGAAAGCCCTTCCCACAAGAGGGACGTTCGTCCCCACTGCCCCGGGGGCACCGTATTTCCAGGGTCACAGAAATAACACGAGTCCGTTTCACGAGGGGTGTTTTGTCCTGCTCCAGGGGCCCTTCTGTTAGGACTCACCTCTCCAGGTCTGAAGACATTTAGGCCAAAAGGCAAAAATGTCCAAGTTGCAAAGACGAATCATTGATCACAATGTGAGCATCCCATTCAGTCATCACCCTAAGAATTGTCTCCCTGGTTTGTAGCCCAGTCGCTGCGTGGTGACAGCCTCCCGCCATCTCCCGGCCACACATTCAAGTGCTTGTTCATCATTTATCCATGCAATGGCCTCCTCTTGGGCACCTGCTGTGTGCTGCCCTGTACCGGCTGCACCACACGGGTCACGCAAAGCCCCTGACCTCACGCAAGGACAGCGCAGTGGGAAAGGCAGACCCTGCGCTCGTGGTTCCACCAACAGGCTTTTACTTAGAGCTCTGGAAGGTGCCACAAAGGAAACCGATGGTCTCAGCTTGTAAGGATGGACCTAACTGTACTGGACCGAACTTGAGTCTGCTCGCCTGACACACAGCAAAGCCAGTCTTCTGACACCGGGTTGTGGTGAAGGGAAGCGCAGCGTTTATTGTAGGTGCCAAGCACAGAGAACAGGCAGCTCGCGCTCAAAAGACACAAACTCCCCAGTGGCTTTCCGGGAAGGGGTTTTAGAGGCGACACTTTTGGGGAGGGCTGTAGGCCGTGCACTTTCTTCTGATTGGTTGGTGGTGAGGTAACAGGGTGGCGGTTCAGGAATCTCAGTCATCAGCCTCTGGGGGCTATAGTGCTTGTGGTCAGCTGTGGTCAGCACCATCCTTCATCTGTTTCTGCAGATCAACTCAAGGATATGCCCCAGGTTGTTATGCGTATTCCATGAGGAGGAGCTAGGACTCTGTGTTGTCACTGAATTATTATCATTACTTCCTTGCTTCACTGCTTCACCTGTGAATCTGCATTCCCTCAATTCCGTGACTAGTAACTGCTTGAATCTGCTCTTTGGAACTCAGGGAAGGCCGAGGAGACGGAAGCCTTTTTCTACAAGCAAGAAACGGGGCATCACTGAGGGGCTTTTGTACCCGGGAGAGCCTCACAGGATCCTGCTCAGTTTCAATCCCCTTTTTCTTTTGTTTTTTAAATTTATTTATTTTTATCTTTTGGCTGCATTGGGTGTCTGTTGCTGCGCGCGGGCTTTTCTCTAGTTGCGGCTAGCAGGGGCTACTCTTCATTGCGGTGCTTGGGCTTCTCATTGGGTGGCTTCTCTTGTTGCAGAGCACAGGCTCTAGGCACACGGGCTTCAGTAGTTGTGGCATGTGGGCTCAGTAGTTGTGGCTCGTGGGCTCTACAGCGCAGGCTCAGTAGTTGTGGCGCACGGGCTTAGTTGCTCCGTGGCATGTGGGATCTTCCTGGACCAGGGCTCAAACCCGTGTCCCCTGCATTGGCAGGTGGATTCTTAACCGCTGCGCCGCCAGGGAAGCCCCACTTTTTTTTTTGTTTGTTTTTTTGGCTGTGCCATGCAGCATGTGAGATCTTAGTTCCCTGACCAGGGATTGAACCCATGCGCCTGCCTTGGAAGCAAGGAGTCTTAACCATTGGACTGTCAGGAAAGCCCAATCCCCCTTTTCTTTGATATTCCTCAATCCTGAGGGGAACAGGGACAGGAATAAGGTTTTGGAGAGGATGATTATAAATTCAGCAGAGGAACTCGGTTTGAGGGGGACCTGGCTTCATAGCCTGTAGAAGTGCTAATAATTTGGACTGAACTGTGAGAAATGAGGACCTGGCCAGGCAGCGGGAGGAGGGCTCCAGGCAGAGGGAGCAGCCTCGCATAGGAGGGAGCGAAGGCAGGAAGACGGAGCTCCGAGACCTCAGGAGAGCGCAGGTGGGGGCCAGCCGGCAGGGCAGAGTCTGGGGCATCACATCCCCAACTGGGAGGACCCCTCCCTCCCAGGGCCCCGCCTCTGTGCTGGGGGGAGCCCGCTCATGTGCGTCACACAGGGAGGCCCCCTGACCTGCCCCAGCAAGCCATCCGTGGGGCCTGCAGAGGCCTCTCACTTACCTCATCTCTCTTGATCCCAAAAGGCTCCCTCTAGGCTGCCACGTCTCACGGTTGCACACAGAGCCCCTGTCACAGCCAGCAGGTCCCAAGTCCTTGGCGAAAACGTCTGTGGACTGAACGGAGGCAAGGTGGGCTCCGGTTTCACAGATAAGCGCGAGATGTGGGGAGTCAAGGGGGCATCAAGGGGGTTGAGGGGCGCGCGTCTCCAATGGGGCCGGCCCAGGGCCGTGACCTCACGGCCCCCCTCCTCTAGCCCCTTTCACCTGAGCCTCCTGACTTGGGTGTACAAGAGGGGCTGCAATTCCCTTTCGGTTCTCATTGATCAAGGTGGCTAATTACCCTCGGGGGAGCCATCAATGACCCAATCTGAGGGCATTATTTTTCCGTCTCCCCATTGGCAAGCTTGGAATTCCCCAGAGGTGCCAGATGATGTTTCTGTGAGGCCAAAAAGCAAAGACATCTTCCAGCAGCAGAAACCCCCCAAGGCTCTGACTGGTGAGAATAGCTCTCCCACAGTAATTTTACCTGGGCCAGATGTCCTTCTCCCAGGTCAGGCACCCACTTAGGAGAGGAACTCCTTTCTTATGTAATGTGTGGGTTGTCCTAAAGTGTCAGGGTTTCCTGTTGACACCCTTGCGTCACCTCCTGACAAACAAAGGCCACGTGGGTCTGCCCTATGTCAAGTCTGGGGCCTCCGGCCCCATAGCAAAATGTTCAGTCATCCTGCTAAGGCATTGACAGGGTAACATATTGTTAAAGAGAAAACCAGGCCCCAGAGAGCGTCACTTGTGCTCAAGCCCAGGGCACCTGACCTAACAGCAGGCTCGACCTCCCCAGGAATGTAATCTTAATCCACCAATCTGGAATTTTCTTTAGCACCAATGAGGTCATCTGTCCCAGGGGCTTCTCCATCCCCCGAGGAAGAAGTGTGATAGAGCCTCGACCTTCCTCCAAAAGATGATGCCTGGCCTGAAACTAACCTGCTTTTCTTTCACTCACAATTCCTTGCCCCACCCTCCCGCCTAAGAAAACCTTTTGTTTCATATGCGCCCCCCTCGGAGGCCCTGCTGTTTACCGGCTGCGGTGCTGCCCATTTGTGAATCGCTTCACAAAGCCAGTTAGGAATCTTCAAATTTACTGGGCTGAATTTGGTTTTGTTAACAATATTTACCTTTGAAATTGAACACAACGGTCATGGCTCGTCCATATTCTGAGTATGGGAAGCACGTTTGCCATCAAAACCTGACCGGGACCCCTCAAGTAGCAGCAATTATAATTTGGTTATTTACTGTAGGAGAGAAATTCAGGAGCATTTACAATGAGTCTTATTTCACTAATCAGAGCCGCATACACGTTTCGTCTCGTACAATTCTAGGAGCCGTACTTTTCATCTACATCCGAGTTTGCTGTGTGCACGATGTCCCGGGGCTGCGGTCCCCCAGGAGGACCCCCTGACCTGGGAGGTGCAGCTTCAGGAAGGAAAACCGGCCACCTTTACCAGATATCGGTTGTTGGGGGTTGAATTGTGTCCCCGCAGAAAGAGATGTTGAAGCCCCAGGACTTGTGAATGGGGCCTTATTTGGAAATAAGGTCTTTGCAGATGTGATCAAGATGAGGTCATACTGGATTAGGATGGGCCTAATCCAATGACCGGTGGCCTTATAAGGAGGGGGAAATTTAGACTCAGAGACACTGGGCGAAGACCACATGAGAGGCAGAGATTGCAGTGATGCGTCTACAAGCCAGGGCTCGCTGGCCATGGCCAGAACCTAGAGGGCAGGCAAGGGCCACATACTCCCTCTTTTAGGTTCCTGGACCCAGTTCCAACGTGTGTGTGTGTGTGTGTGTGTGTGTGTGTGTGTGTAGGCTTCCCCACACACCAACAAGCAATTCTCAGACTCCAGCAGGAGAAACTGCAGAAGCAGGAGAAACTCTGAGAACAGAGTAGAAATTTACCCTTTTGTAGGGAAATTTACATTTATAAGGGAAATCTCCATTTCTAACACATCTCCCCCTCTGTACCCGGAAAAGGAGGACGATTCTAAATCACAGAACTGCTTAACCATGGAGAAGGCAGCGGACTGAAATCTGCATAACAACCTTACCCTTGTTTACTGTGCTTTTCCTTGTAACCTCCCTTAACTGGCTCCCCTCCCCCCTTCCCCCTCCCCCAACATCTTTGTCTTTATTTAAAGATGGTGTTTAAAATGATGGCTTGGATACCTCCTGGAGTTTACTAAATTTTCCTGGTGTCTCCCATGTATACCTGCGGTATACATGTTAATAAACTTGCATTTGTTTTTCTCCTGTATCTGTCTTTTATTATAGGGAGTCTTAGCTAAGAACTCAAAAGCAGACAGGGAAAAAGATGTATATGTTCACACACACACACACACACACACACACACACACACACGAATACGATTTTACAAAAATGGGATCACTATATCAATAATGCATCTTGGATACATTTGATGTTAATAGGTATAATTACATTATTATTTTTATGGCCTGCAGAGTATTCCTGATAAGGAGGAACTGATTACCTGCAAAGTTGTGATCAAGAACCTTGCATGTACTTTTTTCTTTCATTCTCTGTTCTTGCATTTATTGCCTCAGGGCAAAGTTTTACAAATGTTATTCTTTGATCAAAGATAAATTTCGCAGTAGAGCAATAATTGCTAAACTGTCTCAGTTTAGCAATTATACGGGAACTTCACCTTTGGTTCCTGGACTCACAGGTGGGCTTGGCAGGATGTGTGTGCGTGCACGCCTGTGTCTACAAATTTTCTATCACTTGCACGTTTTGCTGGGGAGAAGTCCATGCCTTTTATCAGTTTCTCCGAGAGGCCATGACACAGAAGAGCTGTGATTTACTGAGTATCTCTATGTGCCAAGCACAGAGCCAAGCACATACAATTAACCTTCACATGAAGCCTTTATCCCCATTTTACACACGAGGAAACAAAGTCACGAGCCTCCCTCCTCTTCCAGACATCCTGCAAAACACAGATTCGTCACCACCTGGCTTCCCTTGCCTGCCAGGTAACAGCCCAAGGGCTTTCCAACTGTCTTCCGAGGCCAACCGGCCTCCCCACGTCTCTCCAAAGGCCTTCCACTCCAGATCAGATCCTTGCAGTTCCATGTTGAAGCGACTTCCACTGGAGTAGAGTTTCCAGCAGCACCGCTATCTGGGCTAACGCTAATTTTGGAATAAGTCTTTAATCTTTGAAGATCTTCTCTGTTGTCCGCAAAGAGCTCCTTAAATATGGAGCATTATCTAATTTTCAGGGTGTTTGTTCCCCCGGAACGCCGAGAGACGCCTTGTTGGTGCTGGTTGGTTTCTCTCCTGACACAGTTAACTCACTGCACTGGCAGATGTTTTAATAAATAAATATTTATTTATTTTTTGGAGGAAGACCAAGCTATTTGTGGCTAGTCTACTATTTAGACTCCAAGTCTCTGTACTGTCTGCATACCGAGGTTAGCTCCCAATTGCGTTAAGTAGGGACTCATTTAAATGTGAGCTGTCACACGACAGCACTGTCAACGTCGGGAGGGAAAGAAAACCCCGGGGACCGGCTGGCAGGTAGGGTTGCGTGCGGCGGAGCCAGGTGCTTAGGCGCTGTAGGAAATTCCAGCCCCGCCGAGGTCATCTCAGCTTCACCAGGAGTTGCTAACACCCAACACCGCTGTGCCTCCCCTGACCAGGGATTTCTATAACCTACCAAAGGAGGGAACGAAGAATTGACTCCGAATAAAACAGTTTTCTTTTGCTAACTGGTCACGTGCTGGTCACCTGCTAAGAAGTGGGTGCGTAACACAGGGAGGGTTTACACAAGAAACGGCTCCTGAAAATACAGTCTCTGATGTCAAGTGGGAAGAACAAGACCCACGGCCCCCCCACCCGGCTCTCCAGGGTCCCAGGCGAAGGGCGGGTCAGCGGCCCACCCCTTGGGCCCCGGGGACACCCGCCAGCCGCGCAGACCCATCGACAGGACCCCACGCGCGCCACCGTCAGTCGCCGGCGACGGGGCCTCGACTGCGCACGCGCGCTGCGCGCCGCGTCCCGGGCCACGCAGAACCTTCGGGAAGGCGGGGGCGGAAGGGGCGGCGGGGGCGGAAGGGGCGGCCGGAGCGGAAGGCTCCGCCGGGGCGGAAGGGGAGGCCGGGGCGGGGCGCATGCGCGGCGTCAGGGCCGGGCGGAAGTGTCGTAGCCGCGCCGCCGCCGCGTGACGCACTTCCTGTTTGTTGTTGGAGAAAGGAGAGAAAGGAAAGCGCGAGGACCGTTGCAGCGCAGCCGCCACCGTCAGCCGCGCCGCAGTGTCGGAGCCTCGGAGCCTCGGTCGCCGCTCCGCCGCGCCTTACGCCGCCGGCTCCCGTGTCCTCGGTGAGGGCCGCCAGCGGCCGGGGGGGCGGGCCTGGCGGCCCACCTGACCCGGGCCCTGGCCGCGGCGGGCCGGGGGCCGGGCTTGGTGTGAGACCGGGGTTGGGGGCGCGGGGGCGCGGGGGGCAGGCCGGGGGCCGCGTGTGGGGCCGGGGTCCAGCTCGTTCCTCGCGGCCCCCTCCCCCGTGCCCCTCCCCCTGTCCTGGGGGGGTCCTCTTCTCCCCGCGTCCTGGGGGCCGCGCGCCGGTTGTTGCGGGCGGGGGCGGCGCTGCCGCGTGGGAGGCTGGGTTTTCACTCGGTTTTAAGGCCCCACATAGACGGCCCTGAAGCCAGGAGGAGGTAAGTGTGCAGGAAGAGTAGAGGTTCGTGGGAGGCCGCGCTGCCTAGTGCGGAGACCGGGAAGCGGGCGGGGGACGCGAGGCCGCGTGTCGGGAACTCCCCGCTGGCTTCTCCGAAGTGTGTCGGAGATGGAAATGAAACGCCTGGCTTTCGGCCTACTTAAAAAGCCAGTTTGCTGGGTTTCGCTTCGGGGTGCACCGCAGTTTATATAGCTGAAGTTTCTGTCAACTTTTGCCCAAGTAAGGAAAGAACTGACGCAAGAAGTGGAAATTGGAAACTTGTGTTGCCTCGCGAAACGTTTTCAGAGCGTGTGGGTCGCTTGTCGGACGCGTACCTCTCCCGGCTACGCGGAAAGGCCACGGCGGTGGTGAAAAGATCTCACCACCACCCGGGGGGCTGCCTGGGAAGGGTGGACTGAGCGGCGCCCTTTGTATTCTCAGCGTTTCTAGTTCCGTTGTGGATTCGCAATAAGACTTTATGGCTAGAATCTTGTAAGGCAGGTAATTGACTTAGTGGAAGAGTTCGGCCGAATGACCGAAAAAGGAAAGAGAAACAAACTCTTAGCATTTGAACTTGTGTGATGCCCGTTCAGGTTTTACTCTCTTTTTTTTTATAGTTAGGCACATAGGAATGTTTTCATGATATCTGAAAGGCATTTTGTACTTTTTTCCTCCGCCCTCTCCCTAGACCACACCCTCCCCAGATTCCGTCTGGGAAGTTTAATCCAGACTGTTCCTGTTTCCAGAGACCTTAGCTCCTGTGAGTTTAGGAGTTGATTGTTTGTACGGGCTGTAGTAGAAATATGGGTGCCCTTTGTGCATACTATCCAGGGAGCTGTGGAATTTTGGGGGTTATGCAGAGTCATGAATTTGGGGAGTGAATTGGCTCGGTCTAGGTGTGGATGACTTGACAGGAAGTGGGAGGAGAACAAAAGGGGATGAGAAGTTGGTTTTTGAGATTTGCCTAAGCAGGCTTTGTGTGGTGCTGTGCAAGACTAGGAAGTTGGGAATTTAAGGGCTTTCAAAGACTTTGACATGTGTTCAGCATCCTCTTCAAAGTATCAGTGTTTTAAATTTTTCATGACCTCAGAGTGGTAGATTTGGAAAGTATTTCTGGCTGCAGGACAGAGACTCACCTGGAGGGCTGGGTGGCATGCAATCGCTTTCCTCTTCAAGCAAACCCATTATTTTTTTAGGTGTTAAAACCCAGGGTAGAACCATTTTCCCTTGTATCAGCTCTATTTTGGACAGTTCCAAACAAATATAATTGTACTCCTCACCAGCAACGACAGTTTTCAGCCTAGCAAACTCAAATACCGAGTTTGGGATGGAATGGTCTGTGCATTTTTTAGTTTTAAAGCGGGCACGGTTATTTTCAGTCCGGCTTTTCAGCATCGCAGTGTAATCCTGAGCGTGTCATCTTAGTGACGTTGGTGTTACTTCTTGCTTTCCACTGGGGTGCAGTCTGTACGACTGCGTGTTCAAGGTCAGCTGCTACCTTGGTTAACGCTTAAAGGGTGATTAAATGTCACTTCTGGTGTCTGTTGATAAGGATTGAATGAATGCAGTCAGTCTTTTGATATTTTAAAGAATTTTTAGAAAATTTTTTTTTTTTTTGGCCTTTTCACTTCGTTGGAAATGATCTAGAATTTAGGATGGTGTTCTGTGTTAAAAATCTTTTTTGCTTAAAATTTGTCCAGGACGCCACCCAGTGGCGAGAGCAGGTTAACTGCAGGCTTATTAGTGAATTAGGATGGGATCAGTGGCAAGATTTAAGAAGTGGTGTAGTTTCTCTTGGGTGAACAGAATTTGAGAGAACTTCAAACTTGAAAAAAGTGAGGTAAACGAAGAAAAGTGAAGTTGGTGAAGGTAAGAATAGTGTATAGAAAGACAGTTTTGAAGCCTCATTGGAGAAAATGGCTTCCTGGATATGTCAGCTAGAAAAAAATTTGATGCTTTTATTGTAGATTATAATGTGTTTTTCAAACTTTTATATTTTTAGGGAGACATACAAAAAACAGTTGATTCTTTTTGTTTCAGTATCCTACTTAAGAAAGAAGTAAATTTTGGAGAGTGTGCTTTAAGAGTGTGAGCTCGCGCCTGTCCATTCTTTGATCAGAGGATAAAACTTTTGTTTCTGAACTGAGTAAATCTTTTAAAAAAATACGTGATTTTTAAGGTGGGGGAAATTTCTGAAAAAAACAATAGAAGTAGTAGAAGGGTTGCAATGTACATCAAAGTAGAAAAGGTTCTAATTTATATTCCTCACCTTATTTCAGAAGTTACGTTATTTAGGCATAGTTTGGTTTTCTCTTAAAATTGTTGTCCTATATAAAATTTGTAAGGACTTAGGCCATTTTAAGTAAAAGGCACCAACCATTGCATATGGCCGTGAGGCAGTAGAACTACTAGCTGTATGTCCTAATACTCCAGGTATTTTAGGGTTCCTAAGCTCAGTTGCAAGGATCAGTTGTCCCTGGGATGGTGATTTCCTCGTGCAGCATGTGATTCTATGCACTCTGAAATTTTCATTCTGCCTTTTACCAAGAAAGACATTTAGAGCTTGCCTTGTGCGTGTGATGGCGCACTGGGGCCTTCCTGTGAGGTCCTTTGGGCAGGCCTGGAATTTTAATTGTGTTCGTTTGTGACTATGGCATTGTCCTGGACCCAGAGTACTCAGAAAATATTGGTTGAATTGGATCCTTTTTCCCGGTTTGTCTGTTCCCTGATTACTCTCTGTGGTTAATAATGGAATCCAGCGTTTAGGAAGGTTGGACAAAAATACAGATGGCACACAAATTCAGTTCACAAGTACCAGGACTGAGTACTTGGCATGTATTATTTTATTTTAATGAAATGAAGTTAGTCATGCCTCCACGTGCCTAATAGGTGATGATTGCCAGTTGAAAGAATGGTCTTGGATCCTGAGTTATAGAGGAAATAACTTCTCTTGTTTGTTTCTTTTTTTTTTAAATTTATTTTTGGCTGTGTTGGGTCTTCGTTGCTGTGTGTGGGCTTTCTCTAGTTGTGGCGAGTGGGGGCTACTCTTTGTTGCGGTGCGCGGGCTTCTCATTGCGGTGGCTTCTCTTGTTGCGGAGCATGGGCTCTAGGCACGCGGGGTCAGTAGTTGTGGTGCACGGGCTTAGTAGTTGCTCCGAGGCATGTGGGATCTTCCCGGACCAGGGCTCGAACCCATGTCCCCTGCATCAGCAGGTGGGTTCTTAACCACTGCACCACCAGGGAAGTCCCCCCCTTGTTTGTTTCAGGAATGCTTTAAGGCATATTGAGTGAGAACGAACTGTAAGTAGATGACTTAGGTTCATGTGATAAGGATTGGTAGTTCACCTCTGTTTGTCCCCCTACCTCTGTGTGTGCGGGGAATTCATCAGATAGTGAAATGACGTATAGGAAACTTGGCCACATTTATCATTTATTTTTCTTTAAATTTGCCTCCTTCCATTCCATTAAGCAAGTAGTATTGCAGAAAATTAGTTTCATGATACAACATGAATTCAACATTTAAATGAAGATGTTTACTTTGATCTGTCTTTTTCTAAGTTAGAAGTAATGAGTATTTTGATTTGCTGGTTTTTTAAGCTAAAGACAGGGAATGTCTTCAATGGACAAATTGCATTATGTAAAACCGTGTGCAATATAAATAGCGATCCATGGGGTGGATAATAATGAAAAGCTTTCTGGAAGGAGGAAGGTTGTTTTTCCCCCTTCAGCTCCATTTTCAATATGGAGTCTCTTGGATTGGGAAGGAATGAAGGAGGATTTTTATTGCAAGCAGAGCAAGGTTTCTTAGATGTTAGGTGGAGAGATAATTTGAGAACAGACTCTTGGGTGGAAAGATGGTTATTTTTAAATTTTTTCAATCTTTTTAAAATACTTATTCGGTTGCGCCGGGTCTTGGTTGTGGCTCGAGGGCTCCTTGGTTGCAGCAGCTGGGCTCCTTGGTTGTGGCATGCGAACTCTTGGTTGCGGCATGCGTGTGGGATCTAGCTCCTTGACCAGGATCAAACCTGGGCCCCCTGCCTTGGGAGCGCGGAGTCTTCGCTGCGCCACCAGGGAAGTCCCTATTTTTAAATCTTGTATTTGGCTGCACTGTGTGGCATGCAGGAATCTTAGTTCCTCCACCAGGGATCGAGCCCATGCCCCCTGCAGCAGAAGCGTGGAGTCTTAACCACTGGACCACCAGGGAAGTCCCAAGATGGTCAGTTTAGCCCAGGTACACAGCGTATTTGTGTGCATGGGCAAGGTTTGGGACAGAGTAGCCGAAGGTCTCAGAATTACAACAGCCATGTTGGGCACGTATATTCTTTTTTTTTTTTTTTTAATTTTAGAATTTTATTTTATTTATTTTTTTATACAGGGAACATATATTCTTTAAGTGTTGTTAACATGGGGCATGTGTAATGACTTGGAAATTCTCCTTTAGATAACGCATTAAAGTCAAAATTTTATAACTTAAAAAAGGGGCCAGTTAAGCTGTTCAGAAAACTTGGGTTCTCAGAGCTGACACATCGTGGAGCACCTCACACTCCAGATGGATATTTGTGTCTGTCACCTGAGGTGCTTGTTGAAAATCGTCTATGAATATTTCAGGAGGAGGGAAGTAAACGCTTCTGCTGAGTTGTGGCCATTTGAAGTTGACTCTACTCGTCCATCCTGACATGCTCCACGGGGTGGGCGCCGCCTCTGATTCTTCCTTTTGTTGTAGAAGTGAAAATCCTGTTCGGATTTCTTGGGCTGGCAAAAACAAGGTATTAATGTGGGTCTTTTTTAAAGGTGAAGTGTTGTAAAGAGAGCTCTGGAAAAGCAGGGGACACCTGTATCAGTAAAGTGGTTAAGGGGTAAAAGACTGTGTGCAGCGACTGCGTGCTAGAGACGATGTTTGCACTTAACGACCACCTCTGTCAGTTGTGGAGAAAACTGTCTAGGCTCTCTCCTTCCAGTGTACCTTGAGATGTTAGCTAGCTATGATATGAAACCGTAATGCTTGGTAAGTACATACAAGTATTCTTAGTTTCATCATTTATAATTTTATTTTTGGTTTTGATGTACATAGTAGTAGTTCAGGTACAGGCAGACCTCGTTTTACAGCGCTTCTCTTTATTGCACTTCTTAGATACTGCCTTTTTTACAAATTGAAGGTGTGTGGCGACCCTGCATCGATCAAGTCTGTTGGTCCCATTTTTCCAACAGCTTTTGCTCACTTTGTATCTCTGGGTCACATTTTGGTAATTCTCGCAATAGTTCAGATTTTTTCATTATTATGTA
Organism: Monodon monoceros; assembly: GCF_005190385.1. Lineage (NCBI taxonomy): Eukaryota > Metazoa > Chordata > Mammalia > Artiodactyla > Monodontidae > Monodon > Monodon monoceros. The sequence goes on from NW_021703776.1 coordinate 103,912,895, forward strand.
ATGGCGATCAGTCATCTCTGATGTTACTGTTGTAATTGCCTTGGGGCCCTAAAAACCCCACCCAGCTAAAACAGCTCCTGTTCTGTCTGCTCCACCAACCCGCCATCTCTCTCTGGCCTCCCTGTTCCTGAGACACAACAGTATTGAAATTAGGCCAGTTAATAGCTCTACAATAGCCTCCAAGCGTTCAAGTGAGGGAAGAGTCGCATGTCTCTCAGTTTAAATCAAAAGCTAGAAATGCTGAAGCTGAGAGAGGAGGGCGTGTGGAAAGCTGACGGGCTGAAGGCTAGGCCTCTTGCTCCAAACAGCCACGTCGTGAAGGCAAAGGAACATTCTTGAAGGAGACTAAGGTGCTGCTCCAGTGAGCACACGAATGGTAAGGAAGCAACACAGCCTTACTGCTGTTGAGGAGAAAGTTTCAGTGGTCTGCATAGACGATCAGACCAGCCACGACACTGCCTGAGGCCAAAGCCGAACGCAGGCCAGGCCCTGACTCCCTTCAGGTCTGTGAAGCTGAGACAGGCGAGGAAGCTGCGGAAGAAGAGCTTGAAGCCAGCAGAGGCTGGCTCACGAGGTTTAAGGAAAGAAGCCGTCTCCATAACATAAAAGTGCAAAAGGCAAAGCAGCAAGTGGTGATGCAGGAGCCGCAGCAAGTTACCCAGCAGATCCAGCTAAGATCGTTAACGAAAGCGGCTACGCGGAACAACAGATTTTCAATGTAGACCAAAGAGCCTTCCAGTGAGAGATGTCAACTAGGACTTTCACAGTAGACAGAAGTCAATGCGTGGCTTCAAAGCTTCGAAGGACAGGCTGACTCTCTTGTTAGGGGCTAATGCAGCTGGGGACTTTAGTTGAAGCCAGTGCTGATTTACCCTCTAAAGATCCTGGGGCCCTTAGCATTGCGCTCAGTCTACTCCGCTTGTGCTCTGTACGTGGAACGACAAAGCCTGGTTGACACCATCTGTCGACAGCATGGTATACTGTATATTTTAAGCCCACTGTTGAGGCCCACTGTTGAGACCCACTGCTCAGAAGAAAGATTCATTTCAAAAAACTACTGCTGCTTGACAGTGACGCAAGAGCTCTGATGGAGATGTACAGTGAGATTCATGTTGTCTTCATGCTTGCTAACACAGCATCCGTTCCACAGCCCACGGATCAAGGAATAATTCTGACTTTCAAGCCTTGTTATTTAAGAGATACATTTTGTAAGGCTGTAGCTGCCAGAGATAGCGATTCCTCTGATGATCTGGGCAAAGTCAATTGAAAACTCTCTGGAAGGGACTCACCATTCTAAATGCCATTAAGAACATTTGTGATTCATGGGAAGAGGTCAAAATGCCAACATTCACAGGAGTTTGGGAGAAGTTGATTCTTACCTTCACGGATGACTTGGAGGGGCTCAAGACTTCAGTGGAGGAGAAACAGCAGCTGTGGTGGAATCAGCAGGAGAACTAGAATTAGAGCCTGAGATGTGACTGAATTGCTGTAATCTCAGGATAAACTTCCACAGAAAAGCATTGCTTCTTACGGAGAGCAACAAAAAGAAGAGGCTTCTTGAGATGGAATCTGCTGCTGGTGAAGACTGTGGAAATGACAGCAAAGGATTTAGAATAGGACATGAGCTTAGTTGAAAAAGCAGCAGCAGGATTTGCGAGGATTGAGTCCAAGTTTGAAAGAAGTTCTGCTCAGGGTAAAATGCTGCCAAACAGCATTGCATGCTGCAGGGAATCCTTATGAAAGGAGGGGTCGGTTGATGCGGCAAACTTCATGGCTTCGTTTTAAGAAATTGCCACGGCCATGTAGCCATCAGCATGGAGGCAAGATCCTCCACCAGCAGAAGGATACTGAGAGCTCAGGTGATGCGTAGCATTTTTTTTTTTAGCAATAAAGGTTTTTAAAAAATTAAGGTATGTACATTGTTATTTTCGACATAATACTGTTGCACACTTAACAGGTATAATGTAAAGTAACCTTTTATATGCACTGGGAAGCCAGAAAACTTTGTGTGACTCACTTAATTGGCTTTATTGTGGTCTGGAGCCGAACCCACAATATCTCTGAGGTGCCTGTATGTAATTTGTAAGTATGTGCACATGTCCTGGGGAGGTGCACACTTTTCTACTCAAGTGGTCCGCACGTGAGTTTAGGTACCATGAGACTTAAGTGTGTGTTCTGAAACTCCTAACATTGAAGGCGAATAAATTTATTGGAAGAAGTAGGGTTTGTTTTTGTTTTGTTTTTTTTTTGGCCGCGTTGCGTGGCTTGCGGGGATCTTAGTTCCCTGACCAGGGATTGAACCTGTGCCCTCGACAGTGGAAGCGCGGAGTCTCAACCGCTGCACGGCCAGGGAAGTCCCAAGAGGCAGTTATTTTTGGTTAATGGGTATTAGGCTACTTAGTGGCTTTACTAAAGAGGCAGAGTTAAACTTTTTTGACTTGATTAGGCCTGTTTTGTTGGAAATTGCATAGATTAACAAACTAGTCCTAAGAAACATTCTTTTTCTTTCTTAATTGAAAATCTAAAGCATTGGTTTCCTCCAGCTTCCTTAACATACAGTAGATTGCGTCAGTGGGAAGTTCAGAACTTTGATAATGGTTGTTTGAAACGAGCATCTTCCCACTCCTCACCCAGATTCCCTTTAAGTCTGAATCGATTTTCCACACTGGTCCTTTCCAGGGTGGGTGCCAGTAGTCACACGGGGGGCTGAGCCCTGGAAATGGGGCTTGTGCGGCTGAGGGGCTGAGTTTCCAGTGCTGTTTAGTTTTAATGCTTGTAGGTGTAAGTGACTGTGTTTGGCTTGCGGGTCAGGCAGCTCGGTTTGAGGTGGTGTTTGCCAGCAGCAGTTGCCACCTGCCTGAAGTCCTCGTGGACGCTGTGCTTTGAAAAAGGCTCTGTCTGCGTTTCCACGCAGCATTCTGTCACAGAAACTGTGCCTCGTTTTCTGCGGCTGAGGGGGAGATGCGCTGACCCTGGGGTGCGGGGTGTGGAAGCGCGCTGCTCCCTCCATCCAGGGGCGATTGAGAAGGGAGGGCAGGTCGAGTGGTCTCAGTCACCCGAGGGCCCGTGTGTTCTGGTGTCTGCTGTGCCCTGTAGTGCCAGCCAAGCACGGAGATGACAGGGGTGGAGGTGGGCACGGGAAGTGTTTGCAGAGTCCAGGCTCTCTCTCATCCTCCAGCCTTACAGTTTTCTCTGGGGAGCAGGACACCTGGCCAGTCTTAGGGGCTAGGTGACAGCCACTTAAAATATTTAGAAATACTGAATTCTATAGAGAAATTCCTGATACAAGTGTGTAAGTGGCTTTTTTGTTTTGTATTGTTTTTTTTTCGCTTGTGGGATCTTAGTTCCCCGACGAGGGGTTGAACCCAGGCCACCAGTGAAAGCACGGAGTGCTAACCACTGGACCGCCAGGGAGTTGCCATTAGTGGTTTTTTATTTTGTGTAAAACTCAGGGGTTAGTCAAAAGTAATTTGAATGCAGTTAACCATTTTGTCAAAACTTAGATTGTTTATTTTATGCCTGATTATTCTGAAGCAGCAAGAAATGAATTAATCTGCGGCTGACACTGCATGGTGGTGGTTGTGGGATCAGTACTGAAGCCGACTTCTCAGGTTTCCAAGGAGGTATCCTCGGGATAAGGGACCTCATTTGGTCCTCTGTTTCTAGACCTTGGGGTATTGTCACTTTATTGTCTCTAGAGCACGTTTTAATTTGAGTTTGTATTAAAATTTGTTAATCTTATTGGCACTGGTTGAATACTAAAAAGATACTGTTGATAAGGGAGAGTGTCCATAGCATCCAGTACTTGAGCCCTGCCCTCGTAGCAGGGCTTGATGGCGCAGGCTGACTCCATAACCTCTTTCCTGGCCCCACTGTCTCCATAGCCTCTCTCCAGCTCTCTGTTCATACTTTCTTAATTGTATGTGCCTAACTTGTTTACAGGTTTGTCTTTTCCTAAACTTGATGACTTGGTCCCAAGAGTATCATGATTGTTTTCAATATTAAACTTACGTAGTGAAATTCACTCAGAATTACATCGTTGTTTTTACTGAGTGTGAATGCGTTGATGGTGTAATTGGTATCCAAAAGGGTTGATCATTTGGGACGATGGGCCGCCATATCCAAGGTGGAATTTATGGGCAAAAGCTGTGAACTTCACTTGTCTGAAGAGCCATAGTCGTACAGAGTGAGTAATAGGAGGCAGGACAGTGACCGCATGCTCAGAAAGACCACGGCTTAGCCAAGTCTATGTTGGTCATTGGGTTCTGGTGTTTCCTAGGGGAGTCGAGAGGGAAGGGGGGCAGCGGTGGTCTTACTTTTTGTTGGTGACGGCTGGAGCGTGTCCTCATTGTCAGTGTTGGGTTCTGGGTACCAAGGAATTGCAGCTTTGGAGCTTGCTCTCGGCCGGGACCAGGGTAGTGTTCTTAGGAGTTAACTGCAAAGAAATGTGAGGCTGTGTTAGCCTAGAGAGTGAAAACTGCATGAAGGTAAAGCCCTTGAATGTTTGAGGACATCTGTGTGGAAGAGAAATTCAAATGTCTTATGTAACCTGAACAAGGACCTAGCGGGGACAGTTCCCTGAAGGCCCCACTGTTCAGAAAGAAGAGGTAGCGGTCCAGAGCTAAGGGCTGCGCCCGGAGTCTGTTGGGGCAGAGAGAGTGTGGATTCATTAGTGTTTATTGTAGTGGGAAGGCTTTATGCGGTGGTTTGAACTCGGTTTCTTAAAAGGTCATTTTTGTTTAACAAGACCGGGTTGATGCTGCTGGGCCAAGTCTGTGCTTTGAGAATCACTGTGTTGGGGGGTTTCAAGATAATAGTGTTTTCAAATTCCGGCATTTCTTCTGCATTTGTCTGCTGGAATTCATCTATAAAAAGAAGGTTGGCTCATCAGCTCTTTGGTTTCACGTGTAGTTTGCACAGGAAAGGCCGTGCAATAAATGCTTAATGTTTTTAATTTTATTGCTGTTACGTATGCTTTTTAAAAATTTCTTTATTTTTTTTGGCTCCGCCTTGTGGCTATGCAGGATCTTAGTTCCCTACAGTGGAAGCTCGGAGTCCTAATCACTGGACCCCCAGGGAAGTCCCTGGTATGTGTACTTAAAATGCACAACAGTCGTTCCAGTCATAAGAGAAATAAGTAGTAGGGATTTGATGTACAATATGAGAAATATAATTAACACTGCTGTGTGTTATGTGAAAGTTAAGAGTAAATCCTAAGAGTTTCCATCACGAGGAAAAATACTTTTCCTGTGTCTTTTATTTTGTATCTGTATGAGGTGATAGATGTTCTCTAAACTGATTGTGATAATCATGTCATGATGTACGTAAGTCACATTGTCATACTGCACACCTTAAACATGCACAGTGCTCTATGTCAGTTATATCTCAATAAAACCGGAGGGAAAAAATGCATGGCAGCCATTCTTTTTGAAACTCAGAGTCCCTTCTGATCTGTGGATGTTTCATCAATTTTGCTCCGATGTCATTTTGACATGGTTGCACATATTTCTCTTTTTGACTGACTTTTGAACTTTTTACTTTGAAACTATTGTATATTTACAAAAGAGTTGTGAAGATAGTACAGGAGTTTTCCTGTATACCTCTTACCTAGCTTTCCTTAACATAACAAATGTAACCCTGGTGTTTATCAAAACTAAAAAATTATGTGCGTACAGTACTACAGACTTTATTCACATCCCACCAGTTTTCCCCCCAAAGTGCTTTTCTTGCCACAGACACCAGCCCTGGAGCCCAGATGGCACTTGGTTATCACTTATTCTTAGTCACCTCCAAGCTGGCCCAGTTCCACAGTCGTGTTTTTCTTGACCGGGCCTGTGCTTTCTGCTGGCATCTTTACTTTGTTGATTGACAGCATATCCTAGGCTCATCCGGTACCTTTGCTGTCCCAGACCTAGCATTAGCTAGCGCAGTGAAGTGTCATTCCGTGACTCCCCAGGGGAGCCGACCGTGTCCTTTAGAGCTGGTTTGTTTGCTGCTGGACAGTAGGCAGTGTCTGTTGTGATAGCATCTGCATATTCGCAGCACATCTTGGCTGTGAGAAGGAGGCTGCCACAGTATTTCCGAGGAGGGGATCTGGTGCCACTGAAGATCAGGAGAAGTGAAGGGGTTTGAGGTACTTTGCGGGTAAACCAGGCAGAAGAGTGGATTCGTTTGTTGTGTGTATGTGGTGGCGTAGCAGTGTGGGCGATGGTGAAGGTTTCCAGCCACGCAGCTTGGGGCAGAATTAATAGGGAAAGGCCAGGTGTGGGAGTGAGGAGGGCCGAGAGTTAAATTTGGTCATGTTCTATTCGGGATGTCTTGTCAGACGTCCAAGTGGCTACGTCAGTAGCCATCTGTCTGTTTGTGTCTGAATGCCAAAGTGAGATCTACGATTGGAGCTAACATCAGGGAGTCATTGCTACATAAACGGTATTTAAATAACAGTGTGGATGAAAACACAGGAGTAGGGTGAGAAGGGGGCTTTGAGCCCCCGGCGTTCCCACTGTTTATTCACAGGCTGATTGAGGGGAGCAGGCTGGCAAGAGGTACGCAAACCAGGAGACTCCACAGCCAGAAAGCCCCTGGGTGCTTAGGGCTTTGGGAAGTCAAACAGCGTGAGCCCTGAATGTGCGCATTGGACGTTAATTGCGGAAGCTTTTCCTTTTGACGTTAAGTCAGAGTCAGCTTCAAGCGGTGGGCTGGCTGGAGCTGGACAGGACTGTAGTGAAGGCAGCGTTTGTGTCCAGAGTTGGCTGCAGACTGGGCGTCTGATGGGCCTCACTCAGTTCATCTGCATTGCCTTCTGAAGTCTCCATTTAGAAAGGAAGAAAACAGCCAGTATCCCAGCGTGGCTTGTGTCCCAGGCGCTGTTAATTGATGACGCTCACGTGCTCCCTCAGTCCCCGTGACGGTCCTGTGGGAAAGATGAATCTTCCTGGGGGATGTGTTAGGTGGTTAAGCGGTCACAGCGTTCACCACTTGGCGGGCACGGCCGAGTCTAAGCCCATCTCGCCATGTCTGTGCCGACTGCGTTGAGGTTCTTGCTTTTCGCCACCATTGTCTGCACAGACACTGGCACATTATTGCAAATACAGGACAAATCGATTGGACTTAGGAGAACATGAGCTTTGAACTGGGAGCAGAGATGTCTAAGCAGTGGCATCTGACACACTGGTGACCTCTGGTCACATGTGGCTCAGGCAGTGGTTCAACTATTAGGAGAGGGCGGCTTCATCCTGCGACTTCTCTCCTTGTCCCATTGGTGACAGTGGTCTGGTAAGGTTTCCCCGCATTTTTGACACTGCTGGGCACTAAGATGTCCCCATGCAGCAGTAACTGGAGCTCAAAAGTGAAGATACCCACAGGAGTTAATTACTAGCCCTTTGCAGTACTGATGAAGGGGTGCTGATTTTCTGCTGCTTTGCGGATGTTCTTGCCAGTGGTCAGGTTTGTGGTTCCAGGAGATGTGAGGTTGCTGTGCTCCTACGGGCCGTCTCTTCTGGGTAGGAATTTCCAGGCTCACTTTGCCTTGTGCATCTTGCCTGCCCGCCCCAGGAGTTTGAATTGTTTTTTGTCTCTCGAAAGAGTGTACAGTTGATCCCTGAGCAACGTGGGGCTTAGGGGTGCTGACCCCTTGCAGTTGAAAATCTGTGTATGACTCTTTGACTCCCCCAAAGTTAAAGTCTATTGTTGACCAGAAGCCTTACCGATAACAAAGTTGATTGGCATGTACTTTGTACTTTGTATGTTATATGTATTATATCACTGTATTCTTACAGTAAACTAGAGAAAATATTAACAAAGTCATAAAAAAGAGAAATTGCGTTCACAGTATTGTATTTATTGATAACATAAGTTTACATCATATTTTTACAAGATGAATTGTCAGTATCTATGTGACAAAAATGAAAAGATAATGTGAAAACAATTCACGTTTGTTTATAGGTATGATAATTCGTACATCGCTAATGAAGCAGCAGCAGTATGATTGCTTTACGGTAGCCTAGTGTAATCGATAGGATTGCTTCACGATAGCCTAGCCTATACACTAATGAATGAATCATAAAATTTTTATGACATACAGTATTACACTCATTCATAATACAGCATTGGAAACATTGTTACATTTTTAAAAAACCACTTGTGATAAGCTGATACTGGAGGGAGAGACATACTGTGTGGTTATGTAATTCTTTGAAAGCAAAGTTACAGAACGAAAACTAAAATGTTACTAATTTGGGATTAAATATCACTCCCCTTATACCTGTGTAAGGATGGACTGGTATATATCTACATTATAGCTTTTTCATTCGTGGTTTACCTAACTTTTTCTTAATTTTTTCAGTATTTCTAGGCTTCATGGTTCTTCTGAGTTTTTTCAGATTGTTTCAAATCTCCAAAAAATTTACCAATCTTTATTGAAAAAAATCTGCATACAAGTGGACTTGTGTAGCTCAAACCCATGTTATTCAAAGGTCATTTATAGTTTTTTTAAAAAATTCAATTTTAATAAAATTAACATGCACGATGCACATCTTAAACTTACACAAGGTTATATGTCAATTGTATCTGGATAAAGCTGGAAAAACAAACCAAATTCAATTTTAGGATATCTTTGATCTTAATTTTCTTATTGTTTTACTAAAGTATTTGAATTAAATGAGTTAATGTTTATAGAATACTTAGAATTTAAACACTTAGAATTACGCCCACTATACCTGTTTTGTTAAATTTAAAAAATTTTAAAGTCCTGTTTTGTGCTTTCTCACAAAGATGCCTGTGCACTCCTCCCTCTCATTGATAAGGTTACATTTTATTTTTAAATTTTTATTTAAAAAAATGAGATATAATTGATTTGAGACATATTGATTTCAGTCATTTACGTCTTGCAATGTGATTGCCACCTGAGTTAGCTAACACCTCTTGCATTATGAAATCAGCATTTTTTTTTTTTTTTGCGGTGAGAACGTTTAAGATCTAGTCTCTCAGCAACTCTGAATATATGACACAGTATTGTTGGTGGTAGTCACCACGCTGGGCGTTAGCTCTCCATAGCGCATTGAAAAATCTCCACACTGGTCAGACGTACACAACGTGGGTTGTAGAGATACTTGTTTCTCCAGCACAGCTCTTTTTGCCTCCCCACCCTGGAATAGTATTTGGTGGTTTTGGAGAGCTTGGAAGCATTGCAGGTTAATGAAGGTAATGGGATTCCATTCTGCAGTTCCAAGGCTTAAGGCTTCGATTCTCAGGGGTGTTCCCTTTCCTCTCCCTTGCAGTTCAGTGGACAGTTTTTCTCGTCTCCCTTTCTTGCAGTTACAGCCTTTTGAGGAGACTAAATTATGGATTTTCATTGCAGCCATTAGTGCCACAGAAGCAAGTCCCGTCCTGAAAGCACAGCAACAGCCCTGCCCCCTCGGGGTCACCGTTCTTGGTGTAATTAATTCTCTGTTTCTGGCACTTTTAACTGCTTCAGCTCAGCTGGCTCTTCAGAGGTGTTGGTTGGGTTTTTATCTAACATTTCTAGAGATTTTGAGGTAGTAGGAGGGGTTTCTAGTTTTGATTCCCCTGTGGTATCTTTGAGTTGTTTTTTGCACGAAGTCCCTGGACGGGCATGGAGGGGCTTTTTTCTCTGTGTGTTCTTCCTGAGCCTCGTATGTGGAGTCCTCTGTGAGTGTCCGATGAGGGCTGCACAGGCTCATGCGCGCCCGCGTGCTGAGTCATGATGCAGCAGATTTTTTTTTTAGCATGGGTTGCTCCCCAGTGTTGAAAAGTCGAAGTATAATACAACTGTGCATCCTGTTTGAGATGGGGATATTTCCCAGTTGTGACATTATTTAACCCCAGCAAAGTGGCCTCAGGGAGGTCGTGATCTCATGTATTTGTTTACAGTCAGAACATTTCATTTGAAAATCTGTTCCTAGAATTTGGGGGAAGGCTACTGAAAGCCTAGCTTCAGTTTTTTTTTTTTTTTTAAACTACGCTAATTTTTTTGTTTGGTTTTGTTTAATATTTATTTATTTAGGCCGTGCCAGGTCCTAGTTGCGGCATGCAGACTGCCAGTTGCGCCATGCAGGATCTAGTTCCCCGACCAGGGATGGAACCCGCGCCCCCTGCATTGGGAGTGTGGAGTCTTACCCACTGGACCACCAGGGAAGTCCCCTGGCTTCAGTTTTGAGCACAGCTGCTTGATAGAAGAACTTTGCTTTATTGGGTGAAGTTACTTTGTACTCTTGTGTGGAATAGGCCTGTTTCTTGTAAGTTTTTGGCCACTGGCTTGATGAGGTGACTTAGTCAAATGTAAAGAAGTAAACTCGTTAGACTTCACATCTTAAGAGGGAGCAGATGCGTAGGTTGTGTTCGGTTTGTGGGGCCCGAGGCTCGGTCCTCGCGGTGGTGGCGGAAGCAGCAGGGATTCGTCATCCTGCGCTGTGTAGTGATGGGGAGGGGGCGCTGCAGGTGTCCCCTGAAGGCCTGCTTTTTGGGTGCCCTCTCACTAGGACTGCCAGCAGGGGCACAGTGTGTTTGTTTTCATGTCTGACGGATGGGCACGGGAGGCCAGAGGGGCAGTTACAGGAATAGCCCTGAGTCAGAGCCAGGGGCCGTGGGAGGGTGTTGGCTGGTCAGTAGGAAGGGCTGCCCGGCTGTGAAAGGTGTCTGCCGTTCCTGTGTAGCGTCCCCAGGGCAGCGACAGCATGTTTGTCAGGTGGCCGCAGGCTTGCCCGGTGCCTGGGACAGGAGTGCAGGGCGTGAGGAGGGGACCGATGCTCTGGGCTGCTCAGCAGGGGCCTGGCAGCTGGTGGCCGGCGGGCCCGAGGCTGGTGCAGAGTCACCTGTCGGTTTTATTTAGTTGAGACTATTCTTAGCTCATTTCAGAGCGTTTTTTCCTACGTCGGGAAGGGTCTTAGGGTGTGAGCCTTGGAATCAGCTCCCAGATGAGGCCCCGGCCCAACAGGCTGGTGGTTAGTGCCCAGGCAAGGCGACACCCCTCACCCCTGCTCTGTCCGCCCCTGCCCCCAAGATGAGCCCAGCCTTGGCAGTCTTGTCACTGACCATGGATTTCTGATTGCAGGACTCGTTTCCAACAGCCGGTTAAAACATGGTGGATTACTATGAAGTTCTAGGCGTGCAGAGACATGCCTCAGCCGAGGATATTAAAAAGGCGTAAGTAATCGTATTTCTGAATGAGTTAATCTGTGCACTAGTATGCTGGTCATTTGCAGTGTAACTTTATATCGCCCCTAGAAACGGCACTTCAGGTGGTGTGAGTCTCTGACTGCTGCAGTCTAGTTTGAATTGTAGACAGCGTTTAACAAGTTAGCTTTTGCCTCAGACCTAGGCCCACCTTACCACCTGTCATTCAGGGAGAAGAGGGCACTTGGTTTCCCCTGTCACTTTGTCTTGGGACAGTGGGTTCCATTTCTGCTGGAATCAGATCAAAAACTTGCTGAGGATGTGAAATCAGCCTAAAGCACTTTGATGCTGGACTTGGAAGTGGAGCTGCCTTGGTGCTCGTAGGGTTGTCGCCATAGCATCCTTGGTGTAGTTGCTTAAAGGTCCCCGTTGCATGACCCTGTCCTGGTCCACGTTCACGCTTGAGCCTAGCGCTACTGTCTGTCCTTGCTGAACCTTTGTGACCAGGGCCTGGCCCACGGGAGGCATCTGAGGCAAGTCTCAGGTCACGGGCAGCTCTCAAGGTAAACTGGGATCGATTTAATTCAGTGTTAACGTACAGCAGAAGGTTGATAGATTTTTAGCCTAGCTCCAGACTAATGCGTAAGCCTGGAATAATAGGGAATCAGTTTCCGGTTTGTGTTGCAGGAACTAGCTTTTTAAGGCTTAATGAAGTCTATACTACTAGACTCAGTAGGTGTGCAGATGGAAATGAAGGATTTTTGAACCAGGTCGTTCTTTTAAAAATGCTCAACTAATTCAGCAGGTTGACTGCTGTTGGGCATACCTGAAGCTGCTTGCAGAATATCCCTGTGTCAGACCTTGGCCAAGAAACAGTGGGGACCAGGCGGCCAAGGACGTACCTTAGAGCTGTGTCACCAGTGGGCTGTGGGGTTCCTCACACTCGCTCACGGTTACAAGCAAGAACAGTTTGGTACAGTTGGAAGTAATTGTACTGTTCTTAATAAGTGTAATATGTGCACAGTACTTACATTAACTGATGGAAAATCATGCCTGTGTTGTGCCAGACACGACTAGAGCACAGTGTCTCTGGGTGACTAAAGCAGTGGAGTGGAGAGGCGAACACATGGTGCCCCTTAACTCACTGTGTTATACCTTGAATCTAAAGGAATCTAGCAGTCTTTTCACAAGGCGTAGATAATTGAACCTTATTCTGGACGCGCGTACATTTCTTCACTTTCACACGAGCATGCTAGTGCAACCAGTTGTTTTTTCTCTCTTTATCCTTTTGTAGGGTTTGTCTTTTTTTAAATGGAGGGTTTGTAGCAGCACTTGAGGGGTTTTGGTCTGCTACTGCATGGTTAGGTCCACAGTGATTTAATAATAAAGTACTGTTTTATCATTAGATTCCAGCTTTAATCCGATTTTAATAAGTTAAGCTGAGGTTTTTGATTAAAATGCTGAAATTAAATTGAACCACAGCAGCCTTACATTAATAACTTGCCAAGTGTTAGAAGGACTGTTCGGTTCGTATTCTAGTCTTAGATTTTTAAGGAGCACGCCCTCTCCCTGTCTCGTGCCCCCCCTGCCCCGAAATGTACACTGCTTATGTGTAGCTAATTAGAAAAGAGGATTTTTTTTGTTATTTGGAAAGCATGTACTTGTTAATGTTAATTGGAACCATGGAGCAGACCGACCTTGGTCATGGAATCTTTAAGTGAATCTTGAATTCAAATCTCAAGTCGTGAAAGATGCTGGAATATTCCACTGTGCTGTGGCCAGTGGCCCACCTTCGCCCACTGATGCGAAAGTAATGGGCTGGTCAGGCGATGGGGACATAGGGATAGGGCCAGCCACGTTGGCTCCTTCCTCAGGGAGCAAGGCCTTTGTCTGCACGCGCTCCATTTTCTCAGCCTTAGCACCATGAGTGCATGCTGCCCATACTTTGGTCCTCACACATTTTAAAAACGATTTTTTATCTCTAGATGTGGGTTTGTATTATGCTGTCGATTTTAGAACCTTTTTTTTCATTCTGGCAGAAAGGGAGATGTTACAATAGAGACTAAGGTTAATCTCGCTAGTTTGCAGCTGTGATTTTTTTGCTTAATTATGTTTGAAAGTCCACTGGCTTTCTGGACATTGGATTGATCAGGACCCTTTTACTCCTTTTAAGATACAGGAAACTGGCACTGAAGTGGCATCCAGATAAAAATCCTGAGAATAAAGAAGAAGCGGAGAGAAAATTCAAACAAGTAGCCGAGGCGTATGAGGTGTTGTCGGACGGTAAGTAGCCCAGCGTGGGCTGTGCCCTCCCCAGGGCCTGCGGATGGAGGGGTGGCTGAGTGAGCTGTGGGACAATGAGAAGGGTCTTTCTTGTGCACACTTGACATTCCTGTTCCTGGCAGCCACCTGGTAGGTTAGCCATGAGTGCTGTGGGCACCCTGGCCTCTAGACTTCTCCTAGGGTGGCTCTTTTAAAGCAGTCCTGACCCCTGGTCTGGGGACTGACGGGACAGGTCAGGTTGCGGGAATCTGTCTGGGTCACTGTGGGTGCGGTGGAGGCCACCTGTGTAGTTGGTGTCATGACCTCTCATCCCCGTTGCCCTACTGAACACCCTGTGTGAATGTGCTGGCTTCTGCTTGAAAGGATCTCCTGCGCGTCAGGAAATCAGGCATTGCGCGTACAGCTGGGGTTCAGACTTCGCAGCTTGTAGGTTTCCCTCCCCAGGTCTAGAGCTTAGGTACTGAATGGAACTGAAAGTCAGATCTGCTGGCTTAGTTTCAGGGGTCATGCGGAAGGTAGCTGTCAGCCAGATAGATTCCCCGGCTTCTTGGTAAGAGAAGCGTTGTGTGTGGGCCGTGTGGTAGGGAGAAGACTGGAGAACTGCTGACGCCACCTCGCCAGGAAGCAGTACAGGAGGGCCTGTATGAGTCGAGGCGGAGACTGTAAAAGATGAGAGGTGGACTCACCGGCCACAGGGAGTGGACCCTTTGCTCCAAGTGTCACTACATGTAGCCAGGTTCACTGTTAAAAGAGAGTTCTGATTTTAGAACCAGCTCCATGTGACCGTCACCCGTGTTGACAGCTGACCATCTTATCCCGTGGTGACACCTGTGTTGACAGGGGACCATCTTGCTTATGTCCTAACAGCCCCTCCCACTTTATTTTGAAGGAAGGCCTAGTCGTCTTATTTCACAAGTAGCTTTTGTCCTTGTTGTCCTTGTCATTGTCCTGGTGTTCATGTGCTGATCCAGCACTCCCAGATCTGCGGATTTCACGGACCAGGGACACTAGAAAAATGGAGGACTAAAGTCAAGCTTGATTTCTGGTAGAAAGAGAACCTTTAAACTCCCATAAAGATGCTGCTTTTTTGGTTTTTTTTGGTGAGGGCGAGTGTATTTTTCACGTTCTCTTATTCAGCCTTCAATCCCAGGAGTTACCTTCACAGATAGACAGTTACTGTTCTTACAAGTCTCTGATTACCAAAAACTGGCTGTAAATGCTTTGCTTCTACACTTGTTTCCCCATAAACTCCTGTTATTTTACCACACGGTTTTGTAGAACATGAGATTTCAGGGGAACACACATTGTGTATGAAAAGAACCTGTACGTCTGAGCAGGGGTGCATCGTAGTTGTTTTTATTCTAGAACACAAATGATAAGATGACCAGGGATAGTAGACCATCATCAAGGCTTGGGTGGGCTCTTGCCTTAGACCAGGGTGATCAAGCTGTAGGCTTTGGGTTGGCTCTTACTCTGGCTGTTACTTAGTTCGTCTCCTTTCTGCCCTCACCAAGTCCCTGTCCTGTTCCTCTTTGTGCCACAGATCTTATCCCCCAGTTGGACTTTGTAGTAAGAAGGTACATGTCTAGGGTTGGAATCGTTTTGCAACTTCATGGTGGGGTTTTGATGTAGTATGCGTGGGCGCAGTGAGCAGTAGAGTGAAATAAATGTTTTAAACTTTGTAGTACTTAAAAACGTTGCGAGTTGTTTTTAAGGGAGAGAAGCACTTAGATGTTCCCTCTTTTGCCTTTTCATCTACAGTAAGGGAGGCCTAGCTCTTTAAACTTGATCGTGGAAATTGAGAACCACAGCGGGTCTTTGGGTTTACAACTTTGGAAACACTTTATTGAATTTTGAGGGCAAAGAACAACTTGGTCTTTACTGACTTGTCTTTTTAAATTTATAGCTAAAAAACGGGACATCTATGACAAATACGGCAAAGAAGGATTAAACGGTGGTGGTGGAGGTATGTGTGTACACGTTGGTCTTTCTCTTGGCCTTGTGGTGACAAGAGGAGGTGGTCTGACGGCAAAGGGTCTTATGGGGGTTCAGTGTGTTATTTCTCTTGGACACTCATGTTTCAGTAAATACAAACGCAGTCTGGAGGGTGGGCTGGATGGGGGAAGGGAGGAGAAATTGATAACACGGAAAAAGCCTATTAAAAATCTCGTTATACTAGGAAGTGTATATTGGTGTACATTTTGTAGATAGGAAATACTGTAAAACCTCACGTCATGAGTTTGTACCCTGAGAGCAGTACCTGGTATGTCAAATAGCCTCAGGGTTTAAAAAAACAGATTCTTTCGCCAAAGTAACTGCCTCTGGTGGTGAGGCCTAGACGTGTGTATTTTTGATGAAAAGTTCCTGCAGTGATCTGCTGTCCTGCCGGCTCCACAGTGGGCATTTGGACATTCACGCTCCACACTGACCGTACACACGTATGAGTGAATGTTTATGTGCTTGGCTTACATGAAGTTTCACAACAAAGAATAAAAATAGTGTAATATTGTGTGCTGATGACACGTTTAGAGATGGTGAGACAGCCCTCGGGTGCTGTGTGCAGCTCAGGAACGCTGACGTCCAAGCACATTTCCCAGCTCTGGGCTCAGGTGGTTTTGATCTCGGTAGGGCTTGAGAGAGCCTCAGGTTTATGAAACATTTTCCTTTTTTAGATCATGATTTATACTGAAATATAATGTTCTGTAGACAAGTGATTGTGTGTCAGCTGCGAGCAGGAATCCGTAACAGAGCTGTGCTTGCTTCTGTAGGTGGAAGTCATTTCGACGGTCCGTTTCAGTTTGGCTTCACATTCCGAAACCCAGATGATGTCTTCAGGGAATTTTTTGGTGGAAGGGACCCGTTTTCATTCGACTTCTTCGGTAAGTTCACCATCTGCGTCGTTGGTTACATAATGTGTCCGTGACTCACGAAGACAGACATACCCGTTCTGTTTAATCGCAGTTGTAGCTTGTCCTTAAACTTGCTGTCTGAGCAGTGCAGGAGTTTAACTAAACCCCTTTTCCTTCTCCCTTCAGAACACTTTTCTGAATTTTACACCTTGCGTGTTTACATAATAAAGGCTTTAATGTACTCATTTCCTTGGCTGTGTTTGGCTCTGCTGAACTACCTCTGCAGTGGGAAGGATGTGGACACTGGGGGCTCAGAAATGCTGTTCCTGGTCGGACAATGAATTCTGTGTGAATTTGCTGTGTAATAGTCTGGTTAAAAACACTAAGTATCGAGGCAGATACTGTTCAGAAGACATTTGATCTATAAACTTGTTTTTGTTTTTCTAATTGTGGTGTTAGGACTATCGAGTTTGTAGTTTTTGAAAAGAAAGGACACCTCTAGAGCAAGGCATCACAGATGTTCGTCTTTGAGAGAATAGCTTTGCCAAAGGAGACCGTCCTGCTGTAGCTGCTGTTTCATTGTAGGAGAGGGTTTCCCATCCGCTGCACCTCTTGGTCCTGGTGCCCGACTAGAGGCAGGGTGTCGGGAGCTCATGTTAGGGTCTGGTGTCGGGAACGTCCTGTGTGCTGGGCGACTCGAGAGGTCAGGGTTCATTCAGCGCGTGCTGCTCAGGCCACTGTTGTCTTGGCTCCTGGAGGGGGAGACATACCCTGTGTTTGCTCCCTTCATTGCCTGGAGCCTGGTTGAGAAGACTGAACGCCACCTGCAGCCCCTCAGGAGGGAGACAAGGACAGCAGTTCTGTCTGCAGCTAACACGGGAACCAGTGGATCCTGCCCGTCGCAGGCACGAAGAGGAGTAAGGCGCTACCGTGTCTGGTAGGTGTTGGGCCTTTTACATGGCGCAGTCCTTCAGTTTATTTCAGATGGGGATTCAGAGAGACTGTCCTTATTTATTTATTTTAACATCTTTATTGGAGTAAATTGCTTTACAACGGTGTGTTAGTTTCTGCATTTCCTTATTTTTTACTGTTGTATGGCTTTACTTTTTAAGAAAGTAGCTTATGGAGGAAAGGTGTGTATGTATAGTAGCGTATATTAGCGTTTTCACGGACAAATGTAACAACAAAAGCTAAGCAGGGGAGTGTTCCAATGGGATGGGGGAGGAGACTGTGTCATCTTTTTTGAAGACTTTATTTTTTGCCTTAATTACTGCTACCATAAGCAGAAATATGTATTGGGAAGGCTCCCTATGAATATGATACGAAACATAATTACGTCCTTTATTAATTTTCCCTTATATTGGTAAGATATCTTACTGTAAGAAAAACACAAACAGTTTTAATGATCTTTCCCGTCTTAAAATTACCTTGTGTCTCATTACAACCTTTAGCGAGCTCCAGATGTGTTATTTTGGGGGAGCAGGGCAGTGCTGGGTGAAATTGGCCCGGTCTCTGCCACCTCGAGCTGTGATGGGGGTGGCAGAGAAGGCAGAGCAGGCTGCCCTTGCCAGGGCTGTGGCCGGCGGCTCATACATGCTTCTTCATCACTTACAGGGCTTCTGAAGGGAAGAGTCCCTTAGTGCTTGAACAGTAGCCAGGTTTTGTTTTCCTTGGGAGAAAAATCTGACAGGCCAAGCTTTCTCATGAAAAATGATTTTCCTTGAGCCGCTCTTTCTAGAGTGAAGAAGGGGTAGAGATGATAACCAGACGTGGGTGAGTTAAGTAGCATGTGGTTTTCACCCATCGTGAGTACTGATTTTCGCACCTTCTAAATTGAGATTCGTGTATAGAAAGAAATCTTTATGTGCGTATGTAATTCGCTTAGAAGAGTTACAGATTGCAGGACGTACGGTGGAAATTTCTTCCCTTGGATTCAGAGTCCAGTTTAGGAGAGACCTAGTCGTCCTGTAGATCTAGACTCTCGGGCCCTCTGTTTGAGATACCGCGTTGCTCACGTTGTAGCACTAGGCGTTTCCCATGTTTCTCATATGAGTGTGGCAGCGATAACTTGTCCAGTCCATTCTTGTAGGTGTTCTAGGCGACTTCCATTTTCAGGCTCTCAGGGTTTACACACAGGAAGAGAATCTGCGCCACGGCTACTGCATGTATGAAGTAACAGTGCGGCCCGATGGCGGTATGTTCAGTGCAGATCCGAGTGAACCTAGGGTTGGGGGTTTTCTGCTTTAGCAGTGATTTAGTGGATGTTTCTCAGTATCCAGATCAACCCGGTTATAACGTCCATTTATAGTGGGTGTGTTCGTTTTTCATCTTAATTTTTCACACGACCAACTTTTTTCCGCTCCCGGTTTCCAAAACAAAAAGAGTAGCTCAAAACCTGTTAAAAGACATTCTGAGCGTCGCTTTGCGTGTATCAGAGTATAAAACCCTCTGACTTCAGACTCCCCAGATGAAAGGGGAGGAGACTTGAAGAACCAGAGCTGGTGGGAAGGATTGAGGCCTGAGGGGTGCCGCACAGACTGCCACGCTGCAAGGAATGTTATGTGGTGGGAAGAGGACGTGGGCCTGCAGGCCTGCAGATAGACGCAAGCCTCCTTGACAGACGCCTTCCCAGAGAGGGAGGGGAAACCATTTCTAAGACACTGAAGACTGGCTCTGCAGTGGGGGATGCAGGCCGACCTTTCAAGGCTGACTTTCCCGAATGTAGAGCATGCACAGAACTAGCCTTAGGAGCATGTTAATTGGAAAAAACTAATGAGCAGGGATTATCCTGATGTGAATTAGGGCGGTCCCGTCATTTGTTTATCACTGAAGGAGGCCGTTACTTGCTAGAATGATGTTCTGAGATGGAAAAGCTTCGACCATTACAGCCTAGCAGGAAATGCTGTCTGGGAGGCATTTCTCCTGACTCGTACCCTCTGGTTGGATAGCCAAAACCAGGCTCTGAAACCGAAAGCCTCTTCCCGAGCGAGAGTGAGTTCACTTCGCTCGTGTCCCATCCGTGTGGGCGCGGGTCCTGCGTGGGCACCCGGCCGACGAGGGGAGAGGAGGGGGCGTGGGTGCAGCGCAGGCAGGCGGGGCTGCAGAGGGAGGGGCGCAGCCAGGCGTGAGGGGTCGTGAGCCGGTCGTTTTGTCCTCCTCCAGGGTCGCGGAGGCGGCTGGCGAGGAGCTGGAGCCTGGGGAGGAGGTGGTGGTGGAGGCCAGCGAGGCCCTGGGGGCGGTAGCCAGCGAGGTGACGAGGAGCCCGGTGGGGTGGGGCGGGCTCCCCAGCAAGGGCCTGGAGGTCACCTCCAGTGAGGACGGGCCCCCGGGGGCCTGAGGGGTGTGAGGACGCAGGCCCGAGCTCGAGGCCCTGCTCCTGCCCCGGTGGGCTGTGCGGTGAGCAGGGGCCTGACTCCCTGCCCACAGTGTGTCTGGAATAAAGACTTCCTGCTGCTAGTGCCTGACGGTCCTTGGGCGGCTCCCCGCGGCCGTTGTGGAGGTGAGTGGAGACGCACAGGGGCCTGGGACGCCCTGCAGGCCACCCTCCACGGGGAAGCCATGTCACAGCCCGAGGCAGCGCCTGTGCTAGTGTCCAAGCTGCGGGAACAGCAGACCCCGAGGTTGGAGCCTGAGACGGTGCGCTTGGCTGGGTCCCTCCCCAGGCCTCTTCCAGCTTCTGGTGGCCTCAGATGGTCCTTTCTGTGTCTTCACATCGTGTTCCCTCTGCGTGCCCAAATGTCCCTTTTTATAGGGACACTAGTGACATGGGATCAGGGCCACCCGAGAGAGCTTGTAACTGGATCGTCTGCAGAAGCCCTACTTCCCACATGAGGTCACAGTCACTGGCCTGTGGGTTAGGAAGGCCCCATCGATGGGGGCGCCGTTGACGGTATAACGTGTGAAGACTTGTCCTGCGGTTTAGGAACAGCACATTTTGAGAGGGGAAGCCTTTGAAGTCAGGCGCGCCGAGAGGAGCTGGACGTGGGAGAGCGCAGCTGCGGCGGTGGGAGAGGCCCTTGGCAGAGGCAGGGCCCGGGTGGTGACCCCCCGGGTGGGCCTGAGACCCGGTGGCCAGCGTGCCCCCGTCCCGTGCACCCAGGCTCCACCTGCACAGACCTGCACGCGTGGAATTGAAAAGGCGGCAAGGAGTAAGGCTTCAGGTCCACACCAGCAGCGTGTGGAGTTTCCTGCTAAAGGAGTTAGAAGAAAAACACTTTGCGCGAGACTTAAAACGACTACGAAGCCCCTGGTCCCCCACGCTGGGGGAGGGGTGCTGTGGCCAGGAGGACAGGAGGGTGGCTCTGTCCGTGTTTGGGAAGTCTTCTGTCGGAACGGGCAGCAGGCGTTCGAAGATAGTTGGGCGAGGGTGGGTGCCGTGCCGGCGTGCCGTGCCGGCGGGCCTCGTGTTCCTCTGAGCCAGCCCCCAGCCCATCCCCAGCGGGAGGGGAAAGGGTTTCCTGAAAAGGTCGTGCTCGGTGGTTTTCTGGGCCACAAGAGCAGCAGCCCTGAGGTTTGGATCATCTCCCCCGGGGAAGCCAGCACCTGCCACGAGTTAATTTTGAGGGTTTAATGGAGCTCCCGGTGCCACCCAGGGCAGAGCTCCCCGAGTCCGTGTAGGGCTTGCTCACCTTCTCTTCCTCCTGGAGTTGTGCTCCCCCGGCCTCAGGTGCAGGGCGAGGGCAGAGTGCTGGGCGGGTGGCTCCCTAGTGGTTTGTGAGGGGGCGCGTGGCACCAAGAGAGAGAAGGGACCCTGGCGAGACGGGCCACACACTGACCCTCACAGACTCCTTCTGTGAGGGACAGAGAGTCTCAGGGAGCCCCAGACCTCTGCTGGCGTCTGAAATAGGATGGTTTGGGTCCAGTGTGTGTATTTGGGATCCTTGGCTTGGACAGATTTTTGTAATCATTAGAAAATACAGTGCTCCTACGAGACCTGTGATGAAACTAGAAATTGCATTTTGTAACACAATAGTTGCATGCAGAATTGAAAGTATGCTGTTCACTTGGCATGTATTTATTACCTGCTTACTGTTCAGAGCCAGGCACCGCCCCGATGCTGGTTCAGCCACGGAGACGTGTCCCAAAGCCATCCTCCCCAGGGTTCCAATCTCGCATCACACTGTGGCTGTGTTTCCGATTTGTTCCCGTTTCTGTTTCAGATTCTTTTCAAATACGTTGTTTTCTACTTCTGAATATGTGAGAAAAAAACATTTTAAAACTTGGAGTTGTCGTGAAAGGAGTGTTTTGGTTTTTGTTTGTGGTGTTGGGATTAGCTGGGAGATTATCACGTTGAGATCTGTCTGCTCCCCTCGGCCTTTGAATTTCAAGTGTTTCCCGTTTCCTAAGGGTTGCTGTAGTTGAGCTTTGAAACTGTAGTACAGTGTGATTTTCCTTTGTTTGAAATGCCCAGGATGCTTTTTCGAGTTTATGGTGTTATCCTTTTTTGTGCAGTTTTTTGTGTGTGCCTGGGAACTTGATGGTGTGCGGCCATAAGGGAGGGACCGGCTGCTGCCCTAAGTCACCAACGCAGGCCTCTCCCTCGCTTGGGTTTTGTGTTCACTGAAATGTTTCCTTTGGGACAGAGGGAAGAGCGCTCGTAATCATGGCACTTGGCTTTGCGTCTGTTGGCGTTTGGTGTGGATTTCAGTATTTGGCTTGAGTTGGTTTCGGCCAACGATTGTGGTGTGGTTACTGTTCTGTCAGATACTGAATTTTGGTAAAATTTAAGAAAATGTGTGTCTCTAAACGTCTTTGCACTTAGTTTTTTCCTTAAGTCTTCCTCTGTGTGTGTATGCGTGTAAACATTTGTCCCGTTTTGCGCTTAATTTTTTCACAGCATTCAGTGCAGTGTACTTTTTGTCGTAAGTTTGACATCGTTACTTAGGGTGTTGATCAGTTTAGTGTTTTGCATATATCATCTTCACGGATTGCATTCAATACTTCTGAGAGAAGAGCAGGATCTTACCAAGTTGTAGAGGTGTGTTTGATCCAGGATGCCTGAGACACTGGAAAGAAAGAGTTAAATCATAGGATAGGCATGTGCCTGTTTCCTGTAATATTTGTATCTCACAGCACAGCATTGTTACGGGGTAAAGACCTGGCTAAAGACCCTTCTAAAATGACCAAGGATACAGAATTTAGGAAGTCTTTTAGAAATGTATTTAGGTTGTCCAGAGAGACAGATCCAACAGGGTGTGTATCTCTATATCTCTCTCTGAAGAAATTTAGTATAAGGAATTGGCTCATTTGATTATGAAGATGGACACTTTCAAAATCTGCAGAGCTGATGTCCCAGTTTGACTCCATCAGGCTAGAAGTGCCATCAGTGTTCCGGTTCAGAAGCCATCAGGCAGGAGAATTCTCTCGTGTTTGGCGGGGGAGAGCGGGGAGGGTTGGCCTTTTGGTCTATTCAGCCCTTTAGCTGATGGGACGGGGCCTGCCCACATTGGGGAGGCCAGTCTGCTCTACTCAGCCTACTGATGTGAACGGTCATCTCACCTGAGAACACCCTCGGAGATGCACCCAATAGCTGGGTGCTGTGGCCCCTTCAAGTTGACACACAGAAGCTGTCCACTCCCTCCCAGCTCGGCACCCACACTCGTTATCTCCTTAAACCATGCTTAATCTCCAAATAGAGACAATAGCAAGATCATAATCGTGCCTAACGCGATGGCTGTCCTGCATGTAATCGAGAATGCGCTAACCTTTCTCCCACATAGGAGGTAAGGTCCTTGAACTTACCTTTCTCCTTGTTGTCCCATAGCTGAAACACTGTGATGCAAAGCCTGCATTTGATGTGATGTGATGTGATAAGGGGGTAAAAGAGGCAAGAAGATAAAGCTGTGCTTAGTGTTTATGAATACCATGTATGCACAAAGTATTCATAAAGCAATGAGGAGGAAGTACACTCGGCAGCTGCACCCCTTGTTTCTGTGACAGGGCCTGTGGGCGCAGCTGCTGTTTGTAACTACCTCCTTCTTCCGCCTGGTCCATGTTGCCTTTGCCCACCAGGCACCTCGGCTGGCGGTGTGGTTCTGTATCCCTGGGGGAGTGAAAGTAAAGAAGTACTTGGTAGAATATTTGGTTATGTTGACATGTCTCATTAAAACTTAGAGTAAATGCAGTATTTGCCCCTTTTAACCTCAAAAATAATAATATAACACAGACTCAACGTAAGAAATTGGAAAACATAAATGAGATAAAAAGGAGGGAGGGGGAATCAACCTTTGTCTTACCACCAATTGAAAGTCCACTGTCAACATTTTTCAGATACTATAGTTGGGATGTGTATATATATATATGTTCTCTTCTGCCTTTTTCTAAAGCGTAAACTTGGTGACCATTCAAATACTTGCATTTAACGTGCTCTCCATTCATTTACTCTTTTGGAAAATTAGGTAAGTTTCAGTTTTCACTATAAATGCTTTGGACTCCTTTAGTATAGTAAGTTATTTCCATGTTTGATGAGTTGATTTCCCTGAAGTAGAATTGAATTGCTGGATTGTATTTAGCTTGGGGGCTGAAGATCGTAAAAGCTCATTGTCCATATACTCCCCAACCAGCAGCAGCCAGTGACGGGAAGCTCTCCGTAAGGACTTGCCTGATCTCACAGCGGCACCTGTTAACAACACATCACTATGATCATGACATTTTTTTTAATGTGTTTTTTGGTGTCACCATGACTGTTACAAATGAGACTTTTCATTTTTAGGGTTAACTGTAATATCTGAAATTACACGTTAAAATACGGTGACTACTTGAATTGTAGAAAGTCATATTTAGGCTGTATAATAGAAAAATATGCAAGATAAAAGATTTTAAAAATAAAAGGATACAAAAGTACAAGAAGATGTAATTGAAAAGCCAGCTGGCCTTCTTACAGCACACTACTCAGCCAGCTTTTGAAGCAGCTTCTGAAGGTGATTTTATAATTATGAAAGGCTTAATTTAGCTTCACGTGAACAAATTACAACCGTTTGTTCAGTGGTGGTATCACATGGACACTGGTTTAAGTTGGTCTCCACAGCCTTGTGAACAACCTTTAAAGATTTAGTTGCTGTATGAACCTTAAATTGTAACATAACTAATTGTTATGGCAGTAATAAAAGGAACATTGCAGAAGGACACAAACAACGTGATTCAGTGTAAACTAAAACTTTAGAGCATGTGCAGAACAGCACATCGTTTAGGAACTCATATGTGGATAGTGAAAATCTAAAGCTGGTCCTGTAGATTCTTCTTAACGGCTACTGCTTGAAAGAGAAAATTACTGCACTGTGAGTTTAAACTGTACTTGTTATATTACGTTTGTGTGTCTTAACGTGGGTGGTTGTAACATAAGAATGTTAATTATCTGCCACCTTGTAGCTCGGATCTATAGAGAATGTGTCACTGCAGGTGTGTAGGCCATGATAATAAGGTAAAAGGTGACTTAGTAAATAGAACGCTTGTATTTTATTTGAACAGGATGAAGTCTCTGAAGAAATTTACAGAATGTCTCCAGCTCTAGATAAAGTTTATGGTCCATTTTCCTACTTACACTTCTAGATATGGTAATAATGGGACTGTAAGCCCTGTTCACAAGGTAGCTGGTAAATGAATTTCTTAAAGTTGTGTTTGAAAACAGTGGCGTTTACTGTGGAACGTGGGAATTAAGCGCAAGACCAGCAGGCCCTGGAGCTTTCTTGTTCACAGCAGAGGCCCTTGCCCAGTGGTGCGTGGGGCTCGGGCCCCCTTTGGGGCGGTGGACCTGGTCTCTGTGCACATGTTCACTCCTTCTCCCTCTAGCATTCCTTCTTTCTGGTCTCTCAACAGGCCACCAGTGACCAGGTTTTCTAAATGTTTGCTTCTTCAGGCCTGTTTTCGTGTACTTTGCATAGCTCTCTTATTTAAGAGAGGCCTTATAGGTTTTTTTTTTTTTTTTGCTTTTAAAAAAATTTTTATTTATTTTTGGGTCTTCGTTGCTGAGCACAGGCTTTCTGTAGCTGCGGCGAGCAGGGGCTGCTCTTGTTGCAGAGCACGGGCTCTAGGCGCGTGCGGCCATGTCGTTCTGCCACCCCTTTCCTCGCCCCCATTCTGAGTATTGTTTAAGCTGCCTTGGCCTTGCCTGGCCCTTGGTCATTCCTCAGGGCCTGTGAGCAACAGCGCACGTAACCTCTCGCACATCCTTTCAGGTCACTGCCAGTTACCCTGGGGGTGTGGCACGCTGCTCAGGTCACATTTGTCTGTAAACACGAGTGCGCCATGAATCTCAATTTCTACTTGGTTTTGTGCTCACTGTGTGTTTATTTTTCTGTTTACTTTTATTTCTTTCATTTCACTACTCAGATGCATTAACTTCCTGCTTTGGTCACTCTTGCCTTGTCTTAAAAATATGCCGTGCTGATTCTGTAGTTTGTGTGTCATGGGTTGCTTTTCTCTTTCCCCAACGTGCATTTCTAGCTTACTCATCCATCAGGAGTCCTTGTTTTCATTTCTTAAAGAATTCCCGTTTCTTCGAAAAAAAAGTATAGCGCTGATTAATTTCATAGAACCTCAGTGAATTTTTTTAAAAGCTTGTATAATTCATGTTTTCAGTAGGTGCTCACTGATTGATAATAACAACCAAAAAAAGCCCCTGAACTGTCAAGGCTAATCTTATTTTTATTTTCAGGAGCATTTTGGTATCTCCAGTAGTAATATGATGCCTATTCACGTTAAGTAATTTTCTATTAAAGTATAATGTAGTGTCTGCCAATTAACATGTATTCAGATTTGACTTCAGCTTATCCTTCCTAAATTTTTTTTGAGATGTCAGGCTTACAGGAAAAAAGGGATTCCTTAGCACTTGGCTCAGAATCACCGGCTGTTAAATTTTGCCTCACTTTGCTACAGCGTTCTCTTGCGTTATAAGTAAATACGTTAGAAAAATCCATTTTTGTTTTTATTCCTGAATGACTTTGGAGAAGGCAACCCAGACTCCATGCAGTACGACTGCTTAGGTGTGAAATCCTAACCTTTTAAATGGCGTCAGCTGGGACAGTGTCTACCAGAACTTTCAGTAAAAAGCTATGTTAAAACAGCTCTCTGTCCAAGTCTGTAGTGCAGATTGATGACCTTGAGTTTTATATTTATAGTGTTGTGTTTTTTTGTTTGTTTGTTGTAAATCCCTGATGTATTCTAGCTTTAGTTGCATTAAACAAGTAAGTAAAACTGCTGGTTAGATGGACTTCTGGCTGCTCTGTAGATACGCTACATTGTTGTAATTTCTTGGTAAGTTTTTTGTTCCTAATGGAACAGTGTATCATAAGGCATTAACCCTTATTGAAGCTCTCCTGTGAAAAAGCAAAATTGAATCAAGATTTCACAAAGCACTTTTGTTTGTTTTTAGAAGACCCGTTTGAGGACTTCTTTGGGAATCGAAGGGGCCCCCGCGGAAGCCGGAACCGAGGCACGGGGTCGTTTTTCTCCACCTTCAGTGGATTTCCCTCTTTTGGAGGGGGATTTTCTTCTTTTGATACAGGTACTAAACGTGTGATCAGACATCAGTGCGGTGCTCTTCTAGTTCGGGCACTTTGCAGTATGTGTATAATGCCTTTTGGTAGAACAGCTTAGCAGATTTGCCAGTATTTTTTATGTGTACAAGGCTGTGCTTAGTAACCTACATTTTTTTCCTAATCTTCCCAAGAATGTTGTATTTGAAAACCTACTTCTGATCTTAACTGTTAAAGGTGGCCAGCATTTAATGAAGTTTCTGGTTAAAAGGAGTAAGGTGTTTTGAGATAAATAACTGTGAAATAACCCGCTTAGACAATCTCACGAAATCCTTTTTTATCTAACCTCAGCAGTTAAAAAAAATTCCAGTATCTTAGGAGAGTCCAGGTTGATGGGGTCAGGAGGTGGGGCTTTAATGAGGTCTCTGTGTGACCAGAGCCATGCTGAGTCCCCAGGTGAGGCGTGGTCACTTGTGTTCGCGCTGCCGCACAGAGCTTAGCTGTTGGTGTAGAGGCCGTCCGCCAGCTGCAGTCATGTGCACACGGCCTGATGCAACCCTGTGTTTCACCTGAAGAATTGTAATCTTAGCTTTTCTTTGAAGCTCACCCAGTTCCTCTTAACAGAGGAGCTGCTGTGTTTCTGGTGCTCATTTTTGTTTAAACGCTCTGTGGTGAGAACTGGCTGTGCTCCTCGTACAGGCCACCCCACACGATGCACCTGCGAGGGCTCTTCTCCTCAAATGCCGGCTGGACTTGATTACGCAGGGCACGTGTCGGTGCACTTCTATCCAGCAGATCCTTTCGTTAGATGCCATGTAGTGTGCTCAAGTGTGAGGGAGAGTAAAATAGAGCTGGTTAAAAATATCACAACAGTACTTCATTTAAGAAATGTGTGTGGGACGCAGTCCGTACCTTTAAGGAGCCTCAGGAAGAGTTGTTAGGGAGTGTGCAATGTGTGCTGTGATGTGGGCCTTTTGGAGTGGGACACGTAGGTAAGTTCTTTGAACAAGCAAGCAGTCTCAGCATCGAAGTTGGCTTGCTTTGGTGTGGCTGTGGAAGTCAGTGTCCGTAGTCGATCACCATGTAATTGAGAATTAGTCCGTGAACTGCAGACCCGTGCTTTTCCAGATAATTCTTGGTGGTATTCTTTCTAAAATTGTTTCAGCTTTTTAATAATTCAGATTTTTATTCCCTGTGGTCACAATTACAAGGGGCAAGTCAGAAGCAAGTTGGCTTTGCCCATCTGTAGCGGGAACTTCGCCCCATTCCTGTGAGATGCATGGCTCCAAGTTGCTCCCCTTCAGTAGGGTGAAGTGCAGGGAAGCCCAGCAGAGCCCTTTGGAAAGGGGGGGGGGGTTCCTCCTGCCCTGTGGCTCTGATGGAAATGTGTGCATTAAATCAACAATGGACATACTAGTCTCTAATCTTTCTTTCCTGTTTTCCTACAGGATTCACTTCCTTTGGTTCACTAGGTCATGGGGGCCTCACTTCATTCTCTTCCACGGCATTTGGTGGCAGTGGGATGGGCAACTACAAATCTATATCAACTTCTACTAAAGTGGTTAATGGCAGAAAAATCACTACAAAGAGGTACAGTGATCTTCTCTAGCTCATATTTCTAATAAGTAGGTGTGGTGTTTCATTGGTGCCACATTTTCTTTGCACACCCTCCAGTGTGTGACATACGGGTTGTATGTTAAGTCTGTCTGGTACCATGAGAATCTTAATCTCCGATTTAGAGCTTTTCCTTCTGAATTTTTGCTCAGTGTTACATATTAGACATCACCCTTACTTAGAGCCATGTTCATGGGTAACAGTGTGTTGGATGGTAAAATGGAACCATTCATAGTGAAACCGGGACCGTTCTGACTGCTAGTGCCTGTGCCCGTGTTCAGTGTCAGATTTTAAGAAACGTCTGTCCTCAGCAGGTTGGCTTCAGCCACAAAATGAGTAATTGCACGTATATCTGTGGCAAGTCCTGTAAAAATACGCATTTATATTCACATACGTGTTTACATATTTGATAACAAGATCGTAAAATGCCTCTTATTCCGGCCCCCGCCAGGATTGTCGAGAATGGTCAAGAGAGAGTGGAAGTCGAAGAAGACGGCCAGCTGAAGTCCTTGACGATAAATGGTAAGGAGCAGCTGCGCTTGGATAACAAGTAGCTCGCCGCACGTGCGCAGCAGAGCGTCCCCTCTGGCGCGCGCCATGGGAGGATTGGCAGGAACATTTTTTTGAAGATTTCACATGAACTCGACTCTCAGTGTAACTGTACTTAATCTAAAGTATTTATACACAGCTCATCGGAGCCCTACTTGTCATAGACTTTTGAGTTTATTGTTGGGACCACATGATAGGACCATTTTTTTTTGTCTTTAAAATTGTTGTAAATCTCTGTATGCACTTTGCTTTTTTATTAAACGTAATCCAAGGTGGCCGTGACTCTTCCGTACACTAACACCAGCACGGACCTGCTTTTCCATTGTGTTTGAAACATGAGCCAAGTAGTGTCAGCTGCTGTGAAGTTAACGTCGCCAGGGCGCATCTTCCACAAAGTAATTTCAAGTTTTTTCAGTAGTTAGTAGTGAAAGATATTAATGAATTAATGGTAATACATTTCTGGTTTAATATAAATTGAGGATGTTTTCTAGTTGTGCATGAATGCTGGCAACTTAGTAAGTTTTGACAATTGTTTAAATATGTAACGTGTTAAGCTTAGGTTTAAAAAGTGAAGCTGGTAAACTGGGTCTTTGTCATTTGCTTAAAAAAAAAAAAAAGAAAATAAATGCAAATGTGTTTGGTGCATTCTTTCCTGAGTGGGGCGAGGCCTCCTGCGTGTGTGTGTGTGACTTTGTGCCTGGGCTCCCAGAGTCCTTTCATTCCTGCTGTGTCCGGTCACTAAGGCCGATGCTGGACTTCAGTTACGTGTGTTCTTTGGTGTATTTGGAGTGCGTATGAAAATTTTCCTATCAGAGTTGAATAATGATTAGCAATTTATTGAACATTTCTTTGGTGAGGGAGGAAACGGCTGTCCAGTTTTCCGTTCTTCAGAATATGTTGTAGTTTTCTAGGTTATGTTTGATGCCAGCTCATTTAAAGATAATATGCATAGTAAAGTCATGGAACGATACAGTTGTGGGCAAATGTAAAGGTATTTCTTTTGTTTTTCAATCAGTATAATCTGTCACGATAACCATTGATAACTGGAATTCCAGCCAGAGGAATATTAAATGAGAGTTTGATTGTATTTATACTACCCCACTCGAGTTTGTTTTGGGACTAAGCAGTGGGAAACTGCTAGAAGAAGGTGTTAAAAAAGACATTGCAACCTTGAATGTAAGTATTGGAAGACAGCTGGACCCGGGAAGACAAGGAAAGGGGCTTCCGTGTGCCCCGCCGTCTTAGCTCACGGAGCCTGTGGAGAAGGTGTAGGCACACCACACGCTGGGAAACCACATTGTAGAATCTCCTTTTCACAAACTAAAACCCTAGTACCAGAAAGTCTGCTTTCGTTGTTGCTGTCAGGATAGGTGGTTTCTCTGTTACTAAGTGAGAAGCTCACAGGAACGGCTGCCAGTTCCCTGACTTGGAGATTATATTTCTCATTGGTGGGCGGAACGAACCATTCGGTAGAACAGGCTCGATGGCCCCCTCAGGACACCAGGTAAATGAAGAGAAGTCTCATCCAGCCCACAGTTGTTGGTGTCCCAGGAAGCGTTTTATTGGAACCTTGGCTTTACACGTCTGAGTGTCCTGGGATGGTCGGGTTTAGTGCAGCCCCGGCTGTGAGCAAGTCGCTCCACTTGAGGGCTCAGGTGGAAGATGAACCTCTTCTGGGGACATGTTTTGAGGGGAGCGTCACAGTCACACGTTCACCATTCCCACTTTGAAAATTGCCGTTATTCTGCACGTCTGGTGATAGGAATGTTAATTAAATAGGAAAGAGAACTTGTTGCTATCGGGTCTCGTTTGCTGAGTATTTGGAAGCAGTCAGGTTCGTTTCCGCAGCCTTGGGTCCAGTGTGCTGTGAAACAGCTGTGAACGGTGTCACCACGTAAGGAGCGACTCGGGACAAGAGCATTTAATTCACGTTACAGGTCTGGTCGCTTGTTAGTCCCTGTGCTTTCCGATTAAAAAACCAAAAATCTTCCTGTAGCCCTGAATGCCTTTGCAGCGGAGACTGAGCTCCCCGCAAACTGCCGGTGCCCACCGTCTGGGAGAGCCTGCCGCGGGGCTGTCACATCATGTGTGCGCTCGTCTCCTCCATGCTCGGGGGGTTATCGTAACAGTCGCTCAGGGTGGAGGTCTTCTGTTCAGCTCCCCGGAGCACAGTCTTGAGGGGGCAGCAGTGTGCTGTGCTTTTCTCACTTACGCTTTGTTTTCTCGTTCTCTGCGGTTTGCACCTCCGTTGCTTTGATGTAGTTCAGTGATGGCCAGTTGCCTCATTCCTGCCTTTTCGGTTCAGGTTCCAAAGGTTCCAGGTTTGCTTTTAGCAGCCCAGTTACTGCTTCTTTGTGATACAGATGATACCACTGGTCACACCTGCCCCGGTAGCTCATCTTTCTTCCTCTTGAGGGTCCACAAAGGGCACATTGTAGAAGTTTGCAGAGATAGCTTTAGACTTACCTGAAGTTACTCTTGTAACCTGTGTATCTGGCCTGCTGGAGTCTTCAGTACAGATGTGGGGAAGCTCCAGGGACATTATTTGTGGGCAGCATCTTTCCGGTCAGTTTTCACTTTGTTTATTGTCTACTAAAGCCTCACCGTTCCTGCTTGATTACCCACTAGCTGTCCTCAGCCTCTTCAGGGACTGCTCTGGTTTCTCCTTTCAGCACTACATAATCACATGAAAATATTTTTATTTTTAGAGAATCCAACAGTAATTTGTAATTCATTTAATTGTCTCTGCTATTGCTTCTCAGTGGTTAGCCATCAGCAAGTTTAGTAATGGGATAATTATTACTATTTCAGGAGGCTTTCAAGCACAGAATTGTGGAGTGAGTTTGAGCACTTGATATGGTGTGGTCAAGTGGAGGTTGAACTGTATGACCCAGTGGCTTTTTTTTTTTTTTTTTTTTAATGAGGTACGAGATTCTGCCTCCTTTTGAGTTATTTTCGAGGTGATTGGTACTTTCAGAGTGGGTGGTTTAATGCTGCAAGTCTAGAAACATTTGCTTAAATAATTAGATTCTTCCTCAGTCACCGTTTCTTGCGTCCTTAAAGTCAGTCTAAGGCTTCTGCTTTTAGAGTTGGTCACAGGGGTGACTTGTCTCAGCACCTTTGAATCTGCTATTCCTTGCAATTCTATTCTAATGAATTGGGTTAATTAGATGGAGATTTAGTACTGAGTATGACTAGTGGTTAAAATGGGATAAGACAACTTTTTTTCTTTCTTTTTTTTGGTGACTAAATTAGTTATTTCATCTTGCTACTAGAAAAGGTCAGAGGAGGGAAGGTTACAACATCTGTTTCTCTGTCAATCAGAAATCTAGAAATCATGGTGATCATGGATTTCCAAAGACTAGACCTGGCTGGGACTTTGGAGAGAGTCTTGTTTATTAGAAGTGGAATTGGGCGTCAGAAGACCCGGTGCTTGCTCTTTGCTTAGGTGAATCTTTGCTCCTTGCTTCGTGCACTCTGTAAGTTGTTCTTACCAAACTACATACAAAGGCATTAACTGAGGTTTTGGACCTGGGTGAGTTCTGCAGTTTGTGGAGAGCCATGACTATTTCTCCTTTTCCCTCTGGCCCCAGCATTCAGGGAACAAAGACTCCTCTTCTGCAGTCCAACCTCCATAGGAATACAGACCCCACGAGGGCAGGATTTGCCCATTTTCTTGCTACTTCTCCCTAGCCCGTGGTGCTGGAAGCATTCCCTAAGTATCTGTTGTATAAATCATCCCATGGCACTCATTTCCACTGTGCCCCTGGAATGCTGCCCTGTGAGCCTGGGAGCACCGTATCTCCCAGTCCGAGTGTGCCGAGTAACCACCAGGTCTGGTTTGGGAGCACTGGGGGGTGCATCTTGGTTTATGACACTCCTTGGTTTTTGACATTTCTTTGTTCTTTGGACCACTGAATAGTCCGTGGTGGTGGTAAGTTTCACAGTCTAGTAAGTATAGCAGCTTATTACTTGTCCTTTTCTATCCCAGTAGGATTGATTTGCTTCTTGAAAGGAACACAGAGCACAGCAGCATCGTGCTGTTCTCCCCACCCCTTCCCTCGTCCTGTCCTGGTCCCCCAGAGGCATTCAAGGCATCGGTAGGACATCACGAGAACAGGACTTTCTTACCTGGAGCATGTCCCAGGGCTGTAGGACCCAGAGCTGGGCATGCTGTAGCAGAAGCAGCGTTGCATCCTTTCTCCCGTCGTCTCGTAGAGAAGACCACATTTCCTTAGTGTGTGATGCGGGGAGTTCCCTGCCCTTGCGGAGCTCCACTCAGCTGGACGGCAGTGCGAGCCCGCGGGCAGGGTGTGGACGTGCCTGAGAGTACTGCAGGCGGTGAAGCCGGGAGGGGGAGGTGGCCTCTTTGAGGCCTTCCTGGAAGTAGTGGTCAGACTTCGGTCCTTCCAGGGGCCGTCCCAACGTTCTGGTGGCCATCCCTCCACCCCAGGTGGGTGCAGTGGGCGTGCACAGTGTGACCACGGTCTTAAGAGACTAATACTAGGCTTGTTCCCCTAATTCTTTTTCAATAATCGAGATTTATTGGTTTTGAGGATCAGTACGCAGGACATTCCAGTTTGCACACAGTTCTTGATGTATGTTCCAAAAATCTAAAAAGTCATGTAGATATTTTTCTTCTTGAAACAGTAATTCCAGTGACTTTCCAGCTTAAGTTCTGGAGGTAGCATTTCCTTAAGAGGATGTCAGGTACCAGTATCTTCAAATGTGGACAAAGCTCTTACACCCCGAGTTCCACTGTTGCACAATTTGCTATCATACACACTGTACCTACATACATACATATGTTAGCCGACTCACTAGGGAACCTGGTTGGACGGCCACCAGCACAGGTGTCTGAGGGCGCTGAGCTCTGACTGGGACGGCCAGCATCAGGCAGAAGCCAGCGGGGAATAGGAGTCATTTAAGGTATTCAAGACGCGTGAACTGTATGAGTGGGTTATATCCAGTTGCCGCGTGATGTGCCGTGTACTACAGCGTGTGAAGACCACCCCCAGCATCTTCGGAGTGTTAGCTGACACCTGTTCAGAAACCACTCTTTTCTGGTTGTACCAAAAAAATACCGCCAAGTGATTTCCCCTCTTTGAGTCGTTTATACTTGAAGATGGGATGATGTGGGATTTCTTCCTAATTAAAAATGTTTCTGGAGCTCCTAAAAAAATCTTGCATTTACCAAAGAGGTGATAAATACACCCCTGTGATTGCACAAGGGGGAAGATGGGGACCACCCACGGGGCGCGGCTGTGCCCCTCCCAGTGCGAGGCAGCCAGACGCCCGAGCTTCCTGGTGAGCCCCTTCGTCCACTGGGCTTTACACCTCCCTCTCACTCTGGTTTGCGTTTGCTTCCAGGGAAGAGTTACCCTTTCCTGCTGCCGTCTTTCCACTTTGGGGGAACATTTTCCCCTCTGCCGCCCCTCAGTCAGCGGCAGTGAGGAGGTGCCCGGAGCCTGCACCCAGCTGGGCTGCGCTTGCTGCTGTCGGCCCCAAGGCGAGGCCGAGGGCTCACACCTGACACACCGGCGCGCTGGAGGTGACGCCAGGCCTCTGGTAGCACGGGCTCCAGGACCGGGCGGGCAGGCGAGGCGGTCTCCGCGCGTGACGCCTGCGCTTCCCCGTGCCGCGGGCCGCCCGAGGGGACTGTGCGCAGTCGGCCTGTGCTTGCGTGTTGGAGGAGCGTGGCGGAAGGGTCCTGTGGAGGCCCGGAACTGGCTGCTGGCCGCCCTGCTGGGCAGGGTCTGGGTTCCAGCTGCTCCTGGAACGGCTGTGGTCCCGTGCGCCTGGCTGGGGCAGCCGTCCAGCCCGAGGTCTGTGCCTGGGGCTGTTGGCGCCCGTCGCACCTCTGGCCTGAGAGTCTCGTGCAGCCTGGGGAGCGTCGGCGCTCCTTTGTTCCCGTGACTGTTGAGGTGTTGGTGTGCGTGCGTGTCCTTGGAGGAGGAGTTCTGTTGAATCGGGTGCCTAGAAGAAGTTGAATAGTCGGGTGGAGAAATGTGGGCATTTAAAGCTGGTAGCCATAAATTGCTTTCCACAAAGAGTATGTGCCTACCAACGTACTTGTCAATACTGTCTGATAACAATTGTTAAAATTCAAATTTCTGGTTACTGTATGAGGTGGAGCCTCTTGGTTGTTGGCGGGTATCCCTGTTTTTCTGCAGTTGTTCCCTGATTTCACAGGCCCCTGTTACATCATTGTTTTATGAGTCCTTTGCTTGCTCTGTTAAAGTGATTTTCCTTTTCAGTTGTCATGTGTTCATTTGACATACTGTGTGGCTTTTTGGGGTGGCCTTTTGTTTAATGTCCTACATGTTCCACAACTAAAAAATTTTCATTTTAAAATTTAAAAAAATTTTTTTGTGGTACTTGGGCCTCTCACTGTTGTGGCCTCTCCCGTTGAGGAGCACAGGCTCCGGACGCGCAGCTCAGCGTCCATGGCTCACGGGCCCAGCCGCTCCGCGGCACGTGGCATCTTTCCGGACTGGAGCACGAACCCGTGTCCCCTGCATCGGCAGGCGGACTCTCAACCACTGCGCCACCAGGGAAGCCCAAAAATTTTCATAATTTTTTTATGTACTTTCACTTGTATGTCTTTTTGCTTCTTTAATTTACTTGGGACGTTTGTACGTGTTAAAAACACCCAACTTTCTCCCAGATTTCTTGCCAGTGTTAATACCTACTAAATCTCATTCAACACGCAACTGTTCAGGACTTGTGTTCTCTTGTCCTTTGGGTCTTCTTTTCGGCCCGGGTTGCACTTTGTCATGTGGTGTCTGCTGGTGGAGTGCTTTGATGAAACAGCTGCGAGTTCGTGGCACATGGCCGCTTAGTCTACGTAATGTGGTTTTTTAGTAAGTCTTTAACAGATGTCAGTATCGAAAAGAAGCTAGAAGCACTCGAGATTTTTATGTGGATTAAACTGTGTCTTTAGGAAAATAAGATTTTGTGAATATAAGACCCTACCAAAATTAGAATGTTTATTCTTTCTGATGATTTATTTCAGTTATTGTTTATTACGACAGCCTTCGGTCATTTTTTTATTTTGGGCTGCGTTGGGTCTCCGTTGCGGTGCACGGGCTCCTCACTGCGGCAGCTTCTCTCGCTGCCGAGCGCGGGCCCTAGGCGCTGGGCTTCGGTAGTTGTGGCACACGGGCTTAGTTGCTCTGCGGCATGCGGGATCTTCCCGGACCAGGGCTCGAACCCGTGTCCCCTGCATCGGCAGGCGGATTCCTGACCACTGAGCCACCAGGGAAGCTCCTTCGGTCATCTTGATGGAAGTCGTGCTTCAGCCGCACGGTGCAGTCCCTGCAGCCTGAGTGAGGACTGAGCAGGAAAGCCTGGTGGCTCGCGCCTCAGGGCCGGCCTGTGTCCCGCGGGTGCTCAGGGCATCAGAGCATTACTTTGTCCTTTACGGAGCGGGTGGTAGGGGTGCCCCCGACAGCACACAGCCCTCGCCCCTGCCTCCTCTCCGTAGGTCCTGATCCTTACCCTGCTGCTCTCGGGGCCTTTTTCAGCCAAGCGAGCACGTGGCCCCAGAGACGGTGGTCTCTGCTGGAGGACTGTGGGCCTGGGGCTCTGCGAGTGTGGCCTGCTGGGTTCCTTCTCCCTCTGCTGCTTCCCCTTGTCCCGGGGGCTCGGCGGCTCCTGGGCGGAGTGATGTGCCGGGGTCGGGAGGCCGGGGGGCAGAGGCTGGCTCTGCTTCTGCCTCCCTGGCTTTCCATGTTGTGATTGTTCTCGAAGTGTACAACCCCCGGGGGTGTGTGGTGGTGAGATCCGAGCTCCAGGCGCTGTTGGCCAGAGCTTTGACACCCCTACTTTCCGGGTGAGTGTGGGGCCCCATCCGCCTGAGCCCGGCCGGCCACGCCCTCCATCCTGGGGTGCTGTGATGCCTCAGGAACTCCCCCCCATCCGAGGAGCAGGTTGCTGAACTGCCTGCCCCGTAGCTGTCTCCACAGACAAACGAGTGAAGCCCACCCATGGGGGAGGCGGGCGCATGCGGGGCTGGCGGATGCCTCAGAGCAGGTTAAGGGGCTCCACCCTCTGTGACGTTACCATGAAGGACGCTCGAAGCCATGGTGCTGGGGGGGAGGCCAACCCCACCAGCCCCTAACGGGAGCTTTTGACCCTTGGTGTGGATTCTGTGCAGGACTTAAGTTCAGAGGGGCTCGGACAGGAGAGTTCCTGCTGTTGTCTCCTTGACCTTTACCCTCGGTCCGTGATCCTCCCGTGTCCGCACAGCCGCAGCCAGCACCACCGCCCACCTCCTGCCAGAGCCTGGGCCCCTCCTGACTGGGTCCCGCTTCGCGTGACCGCTTTCTCGGTCCATCTGATGGTCTGTCTGACGCGTTGCCACCGTGTCGCCTGTCCGCAGTCTGGCAGTGAGAATTAAGTCGCTCCCTGCTTAGAATCGCCTGCGAGGTGCTGGCGACTTGGCCGTGTGCCCGCTCTTCCTGCGTCCTGTCCCATCCTTGACGCCTGCCCTGCCGCACCCGAGTCACATCGTGGCCTGTGCCGCCTCCCGAGGCTTCCCCGCGCGCCTCTGTGCCTTGCTTTCTTCCCCACCCTGAGAGCGGCGCCTGCTCTTCCTCGTCTCTGCCCCTGCTTTTGTCTCCGCGTCCTCCGCCTCGTCGTGTCATGGTTTTCTGTTTGCGTGTGTCCAGCACTGAGTCCCTGAGAGCGAGGCAGCATCACGTGTGTCAGGCACTTATCAGGCCCTAAATATTTGAATCCTCTCTTGGGCCAGTGATGCATTTTTGGATGTCTGAGTCATCTACATTTGTGTCAGTGGTATGCATGATAGGAAGAAGTACGGGATTAACCCCTGCCCCGACCTCTCAAAGAAAACAGCAGCCACAACCGAGGCCTGTTGGATTGTACGTATTTGGAAACAAGTGGTTCTGTTTTTATATAAGGAAGTTTGCTTTCATTTGCGTGTTATCAGCCAGATTCCTGCTGCGCACTGGGACTCCATTTGGGGAAAGAAGCGGAGCACGTGGGTTGGTGGTTGTGCCCGAGGGACGGCGGCTGGAACACCCCTGCATAGTTCCTCGGTGACTTCAGGGAGCTTTGCCACAGGGGCACGGGCGGGTTGTGCTTTGTTTTGAAATTTTATCTAACTTGGTGCTACAAGGCAGGATGTTTTCTGTTTCCCAAATGAAAAGGATGCTTGAATTGTATCCCACGTAAACTTTAGTTAAATTCATGTGCGTTAATAGCTAATTTCTGCAGAGGAAAAAGTTAGCAGAAATTATGCCAAAACAGTAAATTCTGTTTGGGTTGTAAGAGTGGATGTGACTTACTTATTTTTCTTCAAGTCATGTGTTTCGCCTTTATATAGTAAATTGCTGAAACAATTAGTGAATTTTCCGTAGAAGAGGAATCTTTCAGCAGTTAACAGAAACGTATGGAAATTTTGGAAGAGGCTGTAGAAAGAAGCCCAAAATGTGGTTGGCTTTCAGAAAGCGTGATGTTGGGAGTGGGGGGATGGGATGGGAGTGGCGGTCATCTCTTCTTGGTGTCAACTCTTGGAAGTTTAGGTTGTACCAAGAGGCCCCACGTGGATCTTTGACGGCGGGTGTGGGTGGCCTGCGTGGGGGCCTTCTCTTCTCATGAGGGGGCGCGTCCTCCTGTCCTTAGCGGGTGCTGGACGTCGCTGTCACCTCCTCTGACGGACTCAAAGCGTCTGCTGTGTGGCGGCATTTTGCGTCCCATGACCCTGGGTGGGCAGCGCCCTTTTTTTGGAGAGGGTTTTTGTTCAGAGAAGAGCCAACCCTGGGACGCCCACTCCACCATCCACATGGGGCCTTGGGGGGGGCGTCTAGAGGCATGAGGGGTCCTGTGAGTGCTAAGACCCCCCCCCCCGTCCCTCCCTGAAAGTGGGTGCCGGCCAATGCTGAGTTTAGCAGCTGAGCATCGCAGAGCCCAAGACTCCTTCTTTAAAGTGGAGGAGCATTGGCTGCAGGCGTTTTCTTGGGCGGGTGGTGGAGGCACCTGGGCTGTCGTCTGGGTGTCAGAGGGATCCTGTCTTTAGGGAAGAGTGTCTCGCTGAGGAGAGCCTCTGTGGGCCTCCCGGGCAGCGTCCACCATGCTGGACACCATCTGGGAACCTTCCTCTCCGCTTCGGGAACCACAGGCTCAGGAATTGTTTTGGCGACGGGGCTTAGGGGCGGCGGTGTCTCCTCACGCAGCTGGACTCACAGCCCATCCTCTGAACCTGGAATGGAGCTGGGCCAGTGGCGTGAGTCCCTCCCTCCTGCCGTCTGAAATCAGGGCCGCACATGCTTAGCCAGGGCGGCTGGGCCTCAGAGGACGGATCTCCGTGTCCAGGACCCCATCGCCCGAGGCCCGGCCTCCCTGCCACACCCTCCAGGTCCGAGGTGTCTCTCCTGCTTCAGCGGTTATGTCCCATAGCCGAGGGTGCCTTGCTGGGGGCTGGGGAGGAAGGGGGTCTGAGGGCAGAGCGTGGCACAGGTCGGCTCAGTCCTCCCCACGCCCACACCTGCAGGGGAGGGAGATCCCGGGCTCTGCTCTGCCTTCAGGGAGAGGCCTGGTAGTCCCTTGTCACGGGTCACGTGGTCCAGCCCCCTGGGCGTCCCCAGACGAAGCCCTTGGAGCTGGGGCGGGTCTTGTGGGAGGACTCGGGGCGTGAGGGACGCTGTGAGAACGAGGAGCCCCAGGCGGCACGACGGGGAAGCCCTGGAACAGACTGGGATGCACTGGAGCCATCAGAGCGGATGCGGGAGAGGCCGCCAGCAAGGCCTCTGTGGAGCCCTCGCCCAGGCGTCAGCGTCTGCCTCTGGAGCTCCGGCGCTGCTTTTCCCGGGGCCTCTCACGTCCCCTTGAGACGCCTGCCCTCCGGGGGAGGGGCTCCCCCTCCACCCAGGTGCTGGGCCAGGCACTGGCGTCCCTGGCCCCGTCTGCCCTGAAGGCAGAGCCACCTCTGCCCTGGACAGACCTGCCCTTGAACAGGCCCGGGGGGCGTCTCCGGGGCCCGGCTTCGGGGTGCACACGACAGTCGCTGGGGGCCGTTCCCAGACCTCTGCCATCCGCGTCCTGGAGCAGCTAGGGCAGCTCCTGGGGCGAGCCGGGCTGCGGCGCGGGGAGACGCGATAGAGGCCTGTGTCGGTTCTGAGACGTCAGCTGGGCCCGGGGAAAACGGCGCTGGGTCGGGGCAGGACGGCCTCCTTCCCTGCCCTCCGGGGCTGCCCGCTCTCCTTCGCACGCTGCACGTCTGCCAAGCCTCCCGTGCCCCTCGGCTTCTCGTCTCTCCTGCTCAGGAGCCGTGGGACACAGCGAGCCGCACGGGTCCGCTCACCCCCGCTGTGTGCAGTGAGGCCAGGTCCCTGCAGGGCAGGCACCGTCGTGAACACGTGACGTGGCAGGAGTTGGCTGTGCTGATGGCTCTTACTCAGAGCGGCAGCAGCAGCGGGCCGTCTTCTCAGACCGGGGGTCCCGTGTCGCCCGCAGCTGGTTGCGCTTGTGGGTGTGGTGGCCGCCCCTTCTGTCAGTCTGTCAGTGCCTGCTGGTATTCTGCGTGTAGTGCAGGGGGTTCAAAATGAGCGCTTGAATGAACACGTCGAGGGATTCCTTCCAGAGAGTGTCCAGCGGAGACACTCACATAAGCTTCTCAACATCCACCTTTCTTTCTTTTCCCCAAATCCTTTTCCCGGTACTTGAGAAATGGAGGAGCTTTATGGGGACCTCGTGGGGTCTGTGGCTTGACCACCCTGCTCCAGACCCAGGGCCTCTGGGGCTCATGATGTTGGAGGGCGGGCCTGGGGCACAGAGGTGACGGTGTAGGTGACGGTGTCCACCAGGGCCGGCTCGTGCGACAGTGAGGCGCCCAGCTGTGTGTCCATCGCAGCTTCTGAAGGGCTCGCCTCGGAGTCCAAGCCCGAGAGTCCGGCTCTCAGCTGTGGCCCCTGCATCCACCCCTGGACAATCCCTGGTCCAGAGACGGTGCGGCTGGGCCCTCGGGAGGGGGCTTCACAGAGGCGAGGCCAGAAGTGGGAGGGCGCCAGTATTTGCCCGGGGCGGCTGCCGGGGGAGGGGGTCCCCAGGACCCAAGAGTGTCCCCACCTTCACCCACAGCGGGTCCCGGTCTTCGGGGAGGTCACCAGACCCTCAAGGCCTGGAGTGTATACTGTGCTGTGTGCTGGGAGTTGTTCCGGAACGCCAGGAGGAACGTCTTAGTGACCGTTTCGTCCTCTGACCAGACGGCAGACACGGAGCGTGCCCAGCGGCCCTGAGAGCTGGGGTGGCGGGGGCCTGGGGACGGGCTGGTGTGTGCAGCCGGGGCCCCGGGGTGACAGCACGGCTGAGGGGGCACGCTGGGCGGATGCGGGTCCTACGGGAGCCACCCGGCCTGTGCGCTGGCGCCGCTGAAGACCGTCAGGGAGCAGGGCAGGTGGCCGTGCCGTGCGCGGGACACAGCCGGCGCTGTCCGTTCACCGGGCCTCCCGCGCCCGCCTGGCAGGTAAGTGTCGTCTGTGCCCACGGCCGTGCGGTCCTGCAGGTGGGACTTCCCTGGGCGGAATGGGGCAGGGGGAGCACCACCTCTTCTGAGTGGCCGACAGGGACCCAGTGGGTTTGAACTGACCTGAGGTGAGTAACATAGCGGCGGGCCGGCCCCCGGGGTGCCCTTACCTCCTGGGATGCCCACCCCTACCACGTCTAGGCCCGTCGCAGTCACGCAGCCACTCAGAGTGAACACGCCTGTGTGTGTTGTCCAGCACCTGGGATGCTCAGGCTACACGTGTACTGTGGGCAACGTGTCATCCTTAAGGTCTCATCAAAGCCACCGGGCGTGGTTGTGTGGTTGCGCCTGGAGCCGGGGAGGGGCCGGCTGCTCACCCTGGAGGCCTCCCCAGGTGGAGACAAGCCGAGCCTGTGGCTGGGCTGCTGGGTGCCGAGCTCCCTGACCCTGACGCAGGGGCCGCGAGCCTGCAAGACCCTGTGGCCATGCTGGGGCTGCCCACGCTGCCCCACCTGCCGCGTCCAGCGCGGATTCTGAGATCAAGTCGCCGTGGTGGTGTTCTATTAGCCGTGGCTCCGTGGGGCCCCCTCCCCTGGGAGGGCTTCGTGGATTTGGGAGTCATACCGGTGTCTGGACCCCGCAGAGCCCCCGGGGGGTGGAATGGCCCTGAGTGCCCCCAGCCCTGGCCCTGCCCTGGCACCCTCGCTCGCACACTTTCC
Organism: Monodon monoceros; assembly: GCF_005190385.1. Taxonomy (NCBI): domain Eukaryota; kingdom Metazoa; phylum Chordata; class Mammalia; order Artiodactyla; family Monodontidae; genus Monodon; species Monodon monoceros. Next base: position 103,955,001 of record NW_021703776.1, read on the forward strand.
TCCTTCAGACAGGCGTGCTCTGGGAGCGTTCTGCTCTCGAGTGAAGCCTGCGTCCAGTCGGTGCTTGATGACCCCCCTCGGCGGGCACAGGGGCGCCCCTGCTCGAGGGACGGCGAGCAGGTGTGACGGCCGCGCCCAGGGCCTGCTTCCTCAGCCCAGCGGTCCGTTTGACTCTGAGAAGCCGCCGTGACGGTGGCCATAGGTCCCCAGGGGACTGCTAGGGGTGGCATCTGGTGTGACGGTGGTCAAGGCCACGCGCGCCGACCGCCAGGTGCTCTCCGAGCGCTTGCCGCACAAGCGGCTCGCGCACGTCTCTTGGAGGGAGGGGGTGTGCTGTTGGGAAAGACGGTGAGCCCTGGGCACCCTGCCGAAGAGCAGTGCTGGGAATGTCAGAGGCCCTGCAGGGCGAGGAGAGCCTTAAAATGCACGCCCGGGGTCACCATACTTCTTTGCGGTGTCTCAGGAGGTATTCTCTGTGGAGCGGGGGCGCTGTGAGCGCGGGGTGGGGGGGCTGGCGTGGGTGACTGGGGGTGGGGCGAGCTGGTGTGGTGAGAGGGAGTGCGGTGAGCGTGGGTGTGGTGAGCTCGGATGCGGTGAGCGGGGGTGCGGTGAGCGGGGTGTGCTGAGCGGGGGTGCTGTGAGCTCGGGTGCG
>NW_021703776.1:103956052-104017561 GCF_005190385.1 Monodon monoceros
GTGCGGTGAGCGGGATGCTGTGAGCTTGGGTGCGGTAAGCGGGGTGTGGTGAGCTCGGGTGTGGTGAGAGCGGGTCGGGGCCAGTACTTGAGCTCAGGTGTCTGGAGGAGAGGGAGGGGAGGCCCCACGCCTGTACCCAGCACTGAACTTGGCGCTCAGCGTCGTGTTAAATGGTGCGGAAATGATTGTAATCGCGCACCCCCATGAGAGAGCAGGTCTTCGTTACAGGGAGCATCTCTGCAGGCCTGTCGTCCTCCGCGTTGGCGGGGTTTGGGGGGGCGCGGGGGGGGCCCGGCAGCGATGGAGGGAGTGTCTGCCTGGGGAAGAGCTCGAGTGGGCTAGCACCTCGGGTCACACTGGCTGTCACCTGCTTGGGGCTCAGCGGTGTGCGCCCTGGATGTCGCCGTTTGGGTGATGGGCCTACCCACCCTCCAGGGAGCAGGGTTGTTGAGGCACAGGAAGGCTACCGCCTGGTGTCACTGGTCCCATCAGACAGGTTGTGTCCTGCCTGCATTGTTACCGGGTTTCTGACAGCCTTTCCCTTAAGCCCTGCCAACCCGCCGTGTGACTGCTGGTCAGAAACCCCCCAGAGAATGAAATTTGAAGTTATTCGGTAACTATTATCATTCGTCTTTAATTTTATTGCTAGTTTCCACCTAATGTGCAAAACTTCTGTTTTTGAAAAAACCGAGAGAAACACAATGTGGAGAGCAATGAGAAATGTTCTTGGCTGTGCGTCTGGTGAAGGTGACCGTGCGTGCGGGTCCCCCGTCCAGAGCTCGGAGCTGCCCTGTGGCACGAGCGGGCGGGAAGCAAGGTGGCCGCCGCCTCCATCACCGCAGGGCTGTGCAGGTCCTGGCATCACAGCTGCCTGAAAGAGAGACCAATGGCTGGCCAGGAGCCCACTCCTCTGGGGTGACACCCTTGTGCCAATTCTGAGGGTGAAATTTGTCATGGGGTCCCCGTCCTCCTCCCTCCTGAAGGTCGAGTGTGCTTTCAGTATTCGCTGCCGACCCCCTGGGGGCCGGGTGGGGAGCTGCCGCTGTCACTGGATTTCCGTGCTCCTTTGGTTTCCTCTGTTTTCTCTGGGAAGATCCGGTTGAGGCACCAGGACCTCCCGCTGTGCGGCTCATGCCCGTCTCCGTCCTGTGCTTTCAGGTGTGGCCGACGAGGACGCCTTCGCGGAGGAGTGCCGGCGACGAGGCCAGCACGCGCTGCCCGGCCAGCCCACCAGCACCAGCGCCCGCCCTCTGAAGTCCCACCGGCCGGCCTCTGTGCCCAAACACACGCCCCACCCCCCGGGTGAGGGCGAGGACCACCGGGCCGGCAGCAGCTGGGAGCCCCCGGCCGCGTTCCCCGCAGGTGTGCACGGGGTGTCCGCCGCGGAGCCTCCCCGCGGGGCTGCCTCCCGGCCTTCCCGGGGCCCCCGAGGACTGAGATGGCACCTGTGTTGCTGCGTCCTGGCCTGACGGATGGGCAGGCGGGTGGGGGGAGGCCGCGTGGAGCCCACATTAAAGCGGGGTGCCGGTCTCCCACCACGGCATGCCGTGTGTTGTTGTGGGCAGCAGCTGAGCCCCTTCGTGTAACTTCCAACTTCATGCTGGGAGTCTGGTCCCGCAGAGCGGCCACCCGCCCAGCCTCTCCTGGGGGCCCTGCGGCTGCAGTCGTGCCTCCCTGCCTTGCTGTTGAATTACAGGCAGAACCTGACACCCGCCCCCAGGGGTCCTGTGGTCAGGTGGATGGGTGCTGACCCACCCTCACCCCAAGGGAGGTTTCCCACCTCTGGATGCAGTGAGGCAGTGAGGCTTCGTGACCCTCTTTCTCCAGACCCCGCTCTGCCCTCTTCCAGCTTCTTGACCTGTAATTTCTTAGCCCAGATGGGTCTTTGAAGTGTGTTCCCTGTAGAAAGTTCTGGATTACTTCTGACAGCATGGCTGTGCATGCAGGCGGACCCTGGCTGAGTCTAAAGGCCGATGTAAATCTAGTTTGAATCACTCATCAGTGTGAAGCGTTCGTGCCCGTCTTGGCTCTCAGCACTGGAAGTCTCCAGGTTGACCACCGCAGGTTACGTGGAGGAAGAGGTGGATCCTTGGTCCCTTGTTTCAGGGTGACGTCTCTGTGTACGTTGTGAGGTTAGTTCTGTGAACTTAGGGCAAGAAAGCATCGTCTGCACAGGGAACTGGAAGGATGAGGTCTATCCCTTTCTTCTCCCAGAACTTTCTGTTGGGAGCTCTGTCCCTTCAATCCCCTTCTGGCCCTTTTCATGTGGAAAAGGGGGTGTGTGTGTGTCTTGAGGAGGACAGGGGATTTGTCCCATCCACCCACCGGAAAGCGGGTGTCCTGGGTTCTGAGCCAGGGTGCAGAGCCCCGCGGGACTGTGCGGACCTGGCCACCGGCTGCCAGGGAGCAGTGCCACCCGAGGCAGATGGGCCATTTGGGAACGTTAGCCTCTTCCTGGGTAATTGAAAGAAAAATAGAGGTGATTGGAAGGGCTGTGTGGATTCAGAAAAAACTTGTTCTGCCTCGAATGGGCGTGTGGATGTTCTCCCCAGATTTATCGTCACCTCCTGGTCCTGACCGCTCGTTGGCTGGACTTGGCGAGGGGCAGGGTTGTAGATGCAGTTTCCCTGAACAAATACGATTTGAACAGGGACTTCCCGGGCTGTCCCTTTGGTTGGAAGGTTACCATAAACCTGGGTGTCTAAACTGGGTGGGAACATCCCAATTCCCAAGAGTGAGGCGTGTGGGCTCAGGCCTGCCCGGAGGAGCCTTGTTGAGACATCTAGCTGGCTTCCTGAACGGGAAGTGGACCTGGGGTCACAGTGAGGCCCGTGCTGCCTCTTGAGCGCCAGAGACCAGGGCTGTGGACGGAAGGAGAGTAGCCACTGCTGGGGAATCATGAGAAGAGAATTCTTCTTTGTGAAATCTTGTGCTTTGTCAGTTTTTACCATCAGGTCCCTCCCAGGTGTCATCTCCAGGTGGGAAAACTGTTGACTTACGAACCCCGCACATGCTCACACACGAGGGCGAGCAGTGGTCTTGTGCGTTTGCCGAACGCTTCCTGCCCGTGTTCCGCAGCGATGTCGGGCGGCCAGGTCTCGGCCCGGCAGGTGCTGGGCGCTGCGGAACACACCTCTTTCTTGTGTGTGGTTTGTTTCCTTCTTTCACATCAAGCTACGAGGCCTTCAAAAGAGTGTCAGAGTGAATCACCAAAGAATTAAAGATAATGCTTTTTACATGACTAGAGTGAGCTTGTTTGACTTCTTATCGAGAGACGATAGAGCTGCTCCGGAGGAAGACTCCAAAACTGGGACAGTGGAAAAGGCTGCTGGGGTAACAGGGCAAAGCTAGGTGCCCAGTGGGTCAGGGCCTCCAGGGAGCAGAGTGATGGGCCCCCGTCCTACCCCGCCACGCCTGCCCCTCCAGCGGGCACTCTCCGCGTGGTCTGGAGGCTCCCGCGGTCACTTCCTGCCAGGCTTTCACATTGCGGGCAGCTTTCTTAGAGAGAAGGGCTTGGTTCCCTACGAAGTGTCAGGTGCCCCCACTTGGTGCTTCAGCCATTTGAGCAATCGCCGGGCTAGGTGCCCCCGGGGCTGGCGGGGTGGGCAGTGGCCTGGCAGGTTCTGATGATTTTAGGCTAAAAACGAGCTCTCGCTTGTGATGCGCTCAGGCCGCAGAACATGGGCTTCATTGCTCCTGGGAGCATCTCCCGTGTTGACGGTGCGGCCCGTGTGGTTCAGGGTCAGGATGTGGCTGGGGGAGCCTTGGCCCGTCTGCGGGGGGAGTTCTGTGTTCAGCCCGACGGTGCCTTCTTGCCGGCATTCACTGTGTTGTTAACCTGCTGTGAGACGGGGTGACCGCCCCGGCTTTATTTCAGAGGACGCGTCGCACGCCTCTCGGAGCCCGTGAATTAGACGGCGAGATGTGGATAAAGGATTAGTGTTTTTCATTTATGGATTCCACACACGCTGGAGGTCTATCGAGAATGTGTAACTGTGAGAAAGGAAAAATTATTCATAGTGAAAAAGAAATTCACGAATGAAAGGATAACATTGATCCTTTAACTTCCCAGCTCTGCCCGGTGTGTGCCCGGGGGCCCCTTTTGGCTTAGGAGATTCATGAGTGGAGACGGGGCCGGGGCCTGAGTATGAGGCAGGAGAGAGCCCCGGCGCCCCCGTGGCCCCCTCGGTCGGTCGTCGTGGTCGAGTGTGAAAGGGACAGCTGAGAGGAGCGACTTCTGGCCGGAGCAGCCTGGTCACAGGGACGGGGCTGCCGTGCGCTCGCGGTGGGTTAGCAGGTGTTTCTTTTCCTTCCTTTTGGCTTATTGTGCAGGTAGCTGAGTCAGGCGGGAGGACGCTGGGCGTGAGGACCTCCGGGGCCCCTGCCACGACCCCCGTGTCAGGGCCACTTCCGTACAGCACGTGACCCGGATGGCTGTGCTGCTGGGAGAGCAGGCAGGACACAGGCCGCAGAGCCCTGGGGACCGCGCCAGCCTCCACCCTCTGCGAGCGGATTCCAGGGGCGTTTGAGTCAGTGGTGAGGCCGGGAGGCCCCGGCAGCCTCGTTCTGTTGGAGGCATGTGTGTGTCCTCAGCTTCCCCCCCGCCCCACAGCGGGCATCGTGATCAGGTCCCGGTCGGCTGTCAGCGCCCACCTAACTGACCCCCGGGCCCGGCCCACCCAGGGGTGGTGTTGTGTGGACACATGCGTGTCGTGAACAGACTGGGTCTGGGTTCTGTCTGGAGAGAGACTGTGTTCTAAAATGACACCTGCCTCAATTTAAAATCTCGAGGATGCTTTTATGTGCTCTTCTCAGCAGGCTTAGGGGCCCACGTGCATTAGGTCGCAGGCCTGCAGTGACCCTGGCCTGGTTCTAGGCTGACCGTTCAGAACGATCCTTTGTTACCAAATTCAGCATCCCGCTCCGCCCACATCTGTGTGGACTAACGCAGCACAAGGTCCTGAGCTGTTTTTGCAGAAATAACCTGGAGCTCTTCCGGCTCTTTGGACAAAGTCTCAGGAGGGTGAGCAGGTCACACCCACCTCTTTCTCCCCCGGCTTCGGGCAAGCACACAGCACAGGGGAAAAGGTTGGCGTGGGGCATTGGTTGAGCCCCGGACCGTGTGACAGCTGGGCTTCTCCCTGCAGAGGGGGCCCCGGGGAGGCCCATCCCCGAGGCAGAGCCTGCCCTGCCTTGTCTCCAGGTGACCTGGGGCGGGGTCGTGGGGACAGATGATGGGTTGGCCCGCGGGGCTGGGATGCTGGTTGGATCATGTTAGAGCTTTACATCTGCCAAGTTTGAAGTCCGTCCATGTTTTTGTTGAGCCTTAGATAAGGAGCAGATAGGAGTGGTGACACATTACTTTATCGCGAGGTTGGTTTGTTTTAACCGGGGGGATATCTAGAGACACGTTTGCCTCTTAGTGGGGCCGCAGCTGCTCCTCTGCAGTGTTTCACACGCCTGTTTCCTTAGGATTCAAAGAAGGTGGCAAGAGGAAGAAGCAGAAACAGAGAGAGGAGTTGAAGAAGAAGAAGTCGACCAAGGGCCGCCCGTAGACGGGCCGCAGTGCAGCAGCGGGCGGCCAGCCGAGGGGCTGCACACAAGCGCTAGGTGCCGCACCTGCTTGTCCACCGCCCTGAGACCACACCTGCTCGGCGCTGGGGACGCTGGGGGCACACCGGTCAGGGCCTGGGGGGCGGGAGCACGGAGCCGCTGGACCGTCCCTGCTTCTCCAGCTCTGCGGCCGAGGCCACCCCTGCTTGCCTGGTGCACACCTGCGGAGATGCTTGTAGCTTTGGCCGTGTGGCGCTCCCGACGGCGCGTGCATGCTCGCGACACGACCTTCGCTCCTCCGCTGAGTGTATGAATCTAGACTCAAGCACAGGGTGACGTAAAGGTGACTCCTGACCCCGGGTGACCTTCTCTTCAGTTTCGGGGGTGCCAGACCTTCACTGTGACCTGGCCGCTCGAGGTGTGGAGCCCCCTCACGGTTATGGTTTTACTTCTAATCTTCTCGAATAGCCCGTCTTTCCTTGGATCCGTAGTTGTTTTGGCAGGGACACAGGAGTCTTCAAAATTCTGTTCAGTAGTAGCACCTCTGGCTTTTAGGTTAGGCTCAGGCTGGGGGGAAGCAGACGAGCCCCTCCCACATGCAGCTCGTGAGGTACTGAGCACAGGCGCTGAGCCGGGTACGGGCTCCAGCACCGGCTCCTTCAGAAGAATCGCTTCCCTTGGGCCGGGGTCTCCCATCTTTCCGCAGCGACTCCTCCACAGGATCGAGGCCCCCCAACCCCCTCCCCGCCTGCTGTCAGGGCCCCTCCTCTCACTCCCGCACCCGCCTGAGTCCCCTTTCCCTTTGCCCCCGGGCACCGAGGGCATCGTGAAAAGCTTGGGTGGGATTCTCAAACGCCAGTAGCTTTCACCCAGCAGTGTTGGGAGCCCGGGCACCGGGGGCATAGCTTTCATGGCCGAGCCGCGGGCTTGGGCGGCGGGAGTGAGTGTGGCGCGTGTGATTCTCGGGTGGCTGTGCAGTTTGCTCCGTGTGCCTGCTTGTGGTGGAAGGTGGTGCGGACTCTGGTGTTGGATGCTTAGTGTGGACAGTGTAACCATGAAAGCGTAACGGATTTTAAGTGCTACCCACGTAAATAAAGTGTAAGCGTTATTGACTAACACTCACTTGCCATCGTTTATAAACATCAGTTACTAGTAATTAAAAAGAAAAGCAGTTCTTCTCTGTCATTTCAGTTATGAGAGATCAAGTGATATTCTGGGGGCAAAAGTCGATTCTGCGATGCATTACCGTAGGGTGGAAATGTTTTAAAGATGACGGTGCCGCTGAATGCACGATGTATGAAACCAGCGTCCTTGCTGACACCATGGGAAGCACGGGAGATGAGCCAGGCATTCCTCCAGACTCTGCCTTGGCCGAGGACAGCGTTCACGTCCCGGGGCTGTGAAAGGAGGCTCCCTCCTAGACCTTGGAGCCTCTCCGAGTGGCGACCACCACGCACGACGCCCTGACATGGTTCAGCTGCTCTCAGCCCAGAGCTTCCCTGCTGTGGGGACCCAGGGGGAGGGCTGGCCCGACGCGAGGAAGTTTTCAGGTCCTCAAGGCCGGTCCCCCAGGATAGGACAGACACATTGTCCGTGCCATGGGGCAGAGCCCTGGCGGTCATCAAGGTGCTGGGGACCCCACGACCGTCTTCACACAACCCTGCCCTGCAGGCCGCTCCTGAGTGAAGAGGGGAGGACCCTGGAGGGGGAGGCCCACGGGTGGGTCCCGCTTCGGAGGAGAGGGGAGAGGGGGCAGAGCCACACCAGCCCAGGGGTGGGCACAGAGCTTGTGGGGCTGGAGCCACCTCTTCCCCTGTGTTAGGAGGGTTAAGGGCTGCAGAGCTCACGTAGGAAACGTTCAATTTGAAATGCATACACTTTCATAGGACATGCCGTGTCCCATCCCCAATCTGATGGGGCAGCATTGAACCAGGAAAATGCTGTGGAAACATCCACAGGGAAACTCTTTCAAACTCCCGTTTGGAGCCTTCAAAAAGTGGGGCATATGACATTGATAATCACGCCTGATTCTTTTTTCTTTCACTTTTGCCAAAATGAGGTTTTATTTTGAAGGTCATTTGACAGTAGGGAGACCTAGGATTCACCGGGCTCGGAATCCAGGTCACGTCTCTGCTCACGCCGGTGGTCCTGGTCACCCCTGGTTGCTTCCACGGAGCTTCTGCACCAGAAACTGCCCCTCCCCCAGCGCCGGCCCCTCCCTCCTTCACCATCTGAGTCTGCCACCCAGAGGCCATCCTTTCGGGTCGTTTGGTCTGCAGTTGCCCACCTGGAGGACCCCTCCGGGCACACCCCTGTCTGCAGCGCCCTCTGGTCCTCACAGGTGTCGTCCTGGGAACCTGAGGATGGCCTGGGGCCAGAGTGGACGAGGACCGCTGGGGCTGTGGCTCTGCCCCTGCCACGCCGCCCCCTCCATCCGGCACCGAGCAGCCGCCCAGCTTCGAACACCACACCGGAGGTGACGAGTGTGGCGGGGCACCCCTGCGCATGAGAGGCAGTGTGCCCCCCTCCTCGCGGACAGAAGAGCAGACGGCACCGCTGAGCTGACGGAGGCCCGGCCGCGGGATGTGGGTGCCCGGGGTTGGGAGGGGCCGGGCAGGGCAGCCCCGCGGACGGCCCTGGCTCCAGGTGGGCAGGAGGGAAGGGCGGCTGCGGAGCTACGTCTGCCCAGGAGGGCGGGTGGCGGCCCACTTGGTCCTGCGGGTGGATGGGCCCTTCCCCCGCCTGGTGTGCAGAGATGAGACCGGGTTCTGGAGAGTGTGGTGTGTTCTTGTCATCGCGCTGCCCCCTGGGGGCCCTCCCTTACCCGCGGCTGCTGCCTTGGCCCAAGGACGGTCCACCCGGCCCTCGGCACCCTGCCACCTCACGGAAGAGCCCGGCTCGCTCGGGGGCAGGTTTCCCCGGGGCCCGCCTCCTGCTGGGCCCCCGCAGAGCCCGCTGTGCTGGCCTGGCCCGGGACCTGGGGACAGACCCCCCCGGGATTGCGGGCTGTCCAGGGGAGGCGGCCGGTGTCCTCAGCCAGGTGACTGCTGTGAGCTTCGGGGACGCCGCAGGCGAGTCACCCCAGGTTGAGAGCAGGGCCTGTGTCCCACGCAGAGGTCCGGGCTGCCGGCCCCCGCACAGAGGCCTTTCGCCCACACAGAGAGGGGCTGTCCCTTGGGACTCTTCCCCACACCCCCGGGAGCCGCTCCCGCTTGGGTTGAAGCCTGGAGCGTGCAGAAGATGCACAGGACCTGCTGGCCGCCTCCTCACGAAGCCCCGGCCTTGGCCGACAGCTGGAGACCACGACAGCCCTGCCTTTATCGCGGAGACGGCGGAGAGGGGGGCGGCCTGGCCCAGGGACCCTCTCCGGCCACCAGCGTCTAGCCCCGTGCTTGGCGGGGAGGCTGCTGAATACGCGTATTTTGAAGAAGTGAAGGGATGAAGAGGCTGAGGAGGGGGCGCCGGGCTCCCGGCCTTTGGAGGAGCAAAGTCACGGGAGGCTGCCGTGGCCCTGTTACCGCCTGTCCACAGCTGTGCCGTGAGCTGCCTAAGATGCCATGTTTTTTAGTGCTGGTGAAATGCAGAGAACATGAAATGGACCATTTAAACCGTTTTTCATTGCACAGCTCAGGGGCGCTCAGCACAGGCACCCTGTTCTACCAGCGCCACCCCGTCATGTCCAGCACTTGGTCTAATCTTCCCAAACCGTGTCCCCGTGAGACATGATTCCTGTCCCCCCCCATCCTCCTTCCTGTCTCTGTCGGTGGCTCCAGGACCTCGTGTGAGTGGGGTCACACAGGGTTTGTCCTGTGACTGGCGTGTCTCGCCCAGCATCCACGTTGCCACGGGCGTCAGATTTCTCGGCTGAATCGCATTCCGTGGTGGGTGACCACAGTCCCCGGAGGGGCGGACACCTGGGTCGCTGCCGTTGTGCCGCGTCCGGCCTGCGTCCTGATGTATTAGCAGCAGAGGGTCCGACCCTTCGGGAAATGTCCCATCCTCTGGCGAGGCGTGTGCTGTGTCAGCTCCCACCCCACACGGTGCGTGGCAGGGCTCTTCTGTTGTCTGGGGTTCGGGAGGCAGCAGGGGTGGACGGGCCCATGGAGCGTCTCGGGTACCAGGCGAGCCCCAGGCTTGGCAGGAGCCCCAGACACGGCTCCTGACCGGGCGCAGCCGGCGGAGCCTTCGCTGCCGCGGGGGCTCGGGGCCTGCCCGCTGCCTGCGCTCCGCCCCTCAGGCCGCCGCCTCCCAGTTTCGGGCGGTCCTCCACGGCAGGCCCCCGACTTCCTGCCCACCTGGAGCTGCTGATCAAGGCCGGGCAGGAAGGACGTCCCGGGCCCACAGCCAGGCGGCTTTGGGTGGACGTGTGGCACCAGGCCCCTTCCTGGGCCCGCCTCCCTGCCCCCTGCAGCTCACGGGCCCCGTTGCCACTGACCACCCTCAGAGGCCCCCCTGGGTTTTCCGTTCACTCTTGCCCGTGCCTGGGCCACCTGGGCACCTCCTCACACGTGCCGCATCCACCTGGCTCTCAGCTGAGTCTGCCTGGGGTGGGGGTGATGGGAGTGGACACCAAAGGTGCCCCAGTGTTGGGTGGCTGCAGGACAGGCCCTGGGGTGGGTGTTAAGGTCTCACCAGGCATCGTTACCGCCCGGGGCCGAGGCCCCCAGCCCAACTAGAGACCCACTCTTGGTAGAGGCCACATGAGGGCAGAGGGGTAAGTCTGGCTCGGCACCTGCACCAGGCCGCTGCCTCGGACCCCGCTGCCGGGCGGGCGCCCAGCTTCTCAGATGGAGCCCGACGCCGTGAATATTTGTCAGAAAATGGCTCAGTGTTTGTTTCACCCGAATTCCCGAATTCTTCCCCAGGAAGACGTGGAGTCGTTGACAAGCGGGTCCAGCAACTCTGACTGGAGCCCCGGGGCGGGGTCAGGTTGACGGGTGAGGCCGCGTTGCCAGCAGCCGGTGTGGATGGCCCGGGGGCTGGGTCTGGAGGAGACGCCGGCGCCGCGTGCCTCCCCGCCTGGCGCTGCCCCCGCCGCTGCGGCTCCCCGACGCGGGGCGGCGGACGCGGCTCATCAGGGCCTGTCGGCAGCCGCTGTGCCAGCGGATTCCTTGCCTCTGTCTCTGGGGTTTTCATAGGTTTCGCTTGATCAATAGCATTCATTCTTAGTGGACAAACAGAATTCAGTTTTGTGGCTTAGAAATTATTGTTTCTCTGGCCAAGGAGCCATTTAAACAGTGACTGGGTGGCCCTGGGTGACCAGGACGATGAATCTGCCCGTTCCTGAGAAAACCGACGTCGTGCGTGGGTGTCGGCCAGGCGTCTGGGTCTGGAGTGAAGGCAGCCCTGGCAGAAATCCTGGCAGGAGAGGGCGGGGCTGCGGGAAGCAGTGAGCCGCTCAGTCCACCGGCCAGGCCTCCGAAACACTGCCCGTCCCTGGGCCGGCACTCCCCAGGCCCCTGCCTCTTTCCTTGTTCTCCCTTGAACCCAGGTCGGGGTCCAGGGCTGGCGCTGCGATGCCCCCGGGATGGGACACCCAGGTGCTCTGGACTCCTGGCTGTCAGGCGCCTGGCTGTGTCCCTGTCCTTTTACAAGGAGACCGCAGGCTCCAGGATGTCAAATATGGTCCCTGATGTCCACAGAGAGAGGAGAGGTGGGCTCTGAGCTATGTCTGTTTGACGTGAGGTTTTTATACCCCGACCCACCAGGTCATGCTCAGCCAAGGCCAGAGGTGTTTCGTGCAAAGCTGGGCCAGCTCGCCTGTCTTCAGGGTGGCTGGGGGGACAACCTCCCCGAAGCGTTGTCACCTCTTTACGATTCCCTTCTGGGCGGGAGTGGTCCTGGGTGTCTTGAGCCACCTGCCCTGCCTGGGATGCCGCCCACCGGGCCTCCCCACTGGGTGACACCCGGATAGGCGGCCTGGGCTTTATCAACCCAGCCCGGGTGCTTTGAGGGTGAAAAGGGCTCAGGACTGACTTCGCCAGGGTGTCGGGGGTGTGTGCTTGGTTCCAGGCACCTCACGTACCAGTTGCCAGGGAGCTGAGCAGCCTGAGTTCTGTTCGGCTTTTACGGTTTTAACTTGGTAGCAGGGAGATGTTCCTACAGAAAAGTAGCTAGATTTGACAGTCGTGTGTGGGTGTGTGATTTGCAGACCATTTTAAAGTAAATCAAACACTTTGTTCTTAAATACTTCATATGCATCTCCAAAAATATTCTTTGCACAACCTCAATACCATTATCACACCTCAGAAAATTAACGGTAATTCCCCAATGCCACCAAACTCCCAGTCATTTTCAAAATGATTTTTATAATGTTATAAAATCATGCTTCACTCAAGACTACATCTTCCTTTGTGGTTATGTTGCCTAACTCTGCATTCTTACCTTTTATGATGAGAAGTCTTCGTCACGTGCAGTGTGTATTTGAATGGACAGAGTACGTGGCACCTGTCGGTCTGTCTGGTCCAGATCCTCCCTTCAAAGCCTGGGCATCCTCTCCTTTTGCCTCTGAGTATCCACCACGGTCTCCCTCTGTGTTCTCAGCTGGAATTCTATGAATGAGGATTTTCCCAACCCCACTCTGGGACCCTGAAGTGCAGTTTGCCCAGAAAAGGCCTGATAAATGTGGTGTCCTTTTCCTACTTTTCAGTCCTCAGAATAATGCTTGTTTTCCGACTTCCTCCTCGGACACCCAAGGTGACCATTTACTTTCTCTTTTTAGTCTCAGATATCTTTCTTGTGTTTTGTCCATTGAAGCCACATCCCAGGGCGCTCTGGGTGATTGTGAGGGATATGTGCATTTAACCAAGGGTCATCCCAGGACTCAGAGTAACTCTGGGGTGCTGGGCTAGGCCTGGTGTGTGTGTGTGAGTGACAGAGACTGAGGCAGAGATGCCGCAGAAAGCTCTGGCCTGTGGACTGTGTTCCTCAGGAGGGCACCGTGGTCCCCCGCAGAGACGGCAGAGGGCTGGGGTGCTGTGCTGTGAGAGGGAGGTCCATTTGTTATCAGGGCCCTGAGATGTTAAGATCGCTTGGGAAAAGCTCACGGGGCTGAACGGATGGGATGAGAAGACAACACGGCCTCTCCCGTGACCCAGAGTAGCCCAGGTGGGAGGAATTGCAGGCCTAGCTTCCAGTGACCAGCAGAGGCCGGGCCCAAGGCTGCCCTTCTTCCTTCCTGGGCCGGCTTCTGCCGCCAGCTCCTTCCAGATTCCCACGGCCGTTGGTCGTGGAGGAGAGGCCACCAATGGTGATTGGTCCACCCACCCACCCCCATCATCCATCCATCCACCCACCCCCATCATCCATCCATCCACCCACCTCCATCATCCATCCAGGGCATGCCAGTCATGCGTCTGGCGTGTGCAGGCTTGTTGGGGGCACAGCTGTGCGAGCTGCAGCCTGCCCTGCAGATGGGACCGCGTGCACTGTGTACAGGTAGGAGGAGTCACCCCCGGTCCTGCCTTCTCAGGCCCCATCCTGGCAGGGGGCTCAGACAGTGCAAGAGGAGCTCCGAGGAGGGGCATCTGCTGCGGGGGGCTGGTCCCGGTGAGGAGAACCCGTGGGAAGGAGGGTCTGGGCCGAGTAGGGTGGGGAGCGGTGGGCTGGAGGAGCCAGGTCGGGGCAGCTTCCAGGACAACAGAGTCTGGGCTGGGCGCCGAGTCCAGCAGAGCAGGCCTGGCCTGAACACGGCCGTCCGGAGGAGAGGGCGCCGGGCTGACTTCGGCCGCCTGCCTAGGCCAAGGCGCCCTGCCGATGGGCCAGCGATGGACCTTCCCTGAGGACCACGTCCGCCCATGGTGGGCAGGGAGGCTCGCCCCATGAAAGCCCCTCCCAACGTCAGAGCAGGTCCTTTGAGCTCAGGCCTGACCTTGGACCACGGAAGCAGCAGGAACCAGGTCTGGGGATGGGTGGGGGGCGAAAGGTTGACTTCCCAGGTGCCCGCTCGCTCTTGCAGGAAGTGGCCGCCGCTTCAGGGCTGGCGCCATCTGTGTCTCCTGGCAGCCTTGAAGTTGCCACCTGTCACTTGATGGATCATTTGTCACTTGACAGGGATCACTTCTCACCTGACAGGATCACCTGTCACCTGGCAGCTCACCCCTGGCTCCAGGTGCGGGTCCTGCCCCCAGCCCCCTCTCCTCGGCCGTCATCCCTGGACGCTGTGAGAGGTGCCCTCTCCCCACCGTCTCGTCCACCCTCGAGCGGCACCGAGCAGGCCTGGAGGACGCGTGCACAGGAGAGGAGTCCAGAGGGAGAACGGGGATGTGGGGCAGCACCGAGGACGACCGCCGGGCAGAGCAGCCCGGGCACAGGACCAGTCAGGCCACGAGCATCCTGTGGCCCATGGCCACAGCTGACTGCCCGGCCCCGCCGCCCCAACTCCTGGAGACCCCACGTCCCGGCAAGGGGGTCCACGTCCTAGCCTGGAAACTGTGAGGAAATCGGGTCTTTGCAGACGCCGTGTATCTAGCTAAGGACCTGGTCTTGTGGGCTAGGGTGGCCCCAGTGCAGGGGTTGGCGTCCTCTAAGACAGGGAGGATGCCTGAGGCTCAGACATGCTGGGAGGAGCCGGGCGGGAGCTGGGGGCATGGCCGCCACAGCCTGGATCACACCCTGGCCCCATCCATACATCAGTCCGTCCATCCATCCATCCATCTATCCATCCATCGCCTGTGGGCACTGCTCTGGGAGATTGAGCTTAGGATGTGGTTTCTGTGATGTAGCACTTCAGCATCTCAACTTAAAAAACCCACATCAAATATCTTCTGAAGATTCCCGTGTGTCTGTGCAGTTTGGAGGGAATTTTTCCTTATCCAGGGTCTTCAAGGAGAAAGGTCCGCGTGGCAAGATGGCCTTGTATGGCTCAATATTTTCTGTGGCCACAGGAGGGCGACTCCATAAAGGAAAACAGGACTGTGGGCAGGAGCCCCACCTCTGCCCCCTCCCACATGCCCCTGCACACGCCTGCACACACACACACGCATACCTGCACACACGTGCACACAGGCACACATGGTAGAGTAAATCGGTCGTCCTTAAACTTTAATAATGTTGAAAATAAAGCTAAAGTGAGTTGGAGGGGGAGGGGACCAGAGTGGTTTCCTCTCTCCTCGGTGGAATAAAATAGCTTTACTGGAGAGCTGGAAGCTTTTCTTGTTCAACATTTACCATCTAGTCTCATCATGTTATAAATAACACGTCAAAGGATTCACAAGAACACAACTTTAAAAGATAAAATTAGGCTGTACCAATAGCTCCAGATTTTTTTCCTACACTCACACACCAAGAACATTTCTACATCTTTCACTCAAATAACATCTGACAAATGGTAATTTGTAGTTTCCTGGGATAATAGAGAAAAATAAAATCTGTTGTTAATATTTCTAGCACCTTCTGGCTAAAATAATCATCATGACCTGCTGAAGCCTGCACTGGTCCCCCACTAGTAGGTGATGGGGAGGAAACGTCAAACCTGCCCAAACTTGCACCAGAGCCCCGCTTTCCCGGCTGCCTGGGAGCAAATGGGAGGCATTGCATCTCTGCCCTTGAAAAAAACCCGTCTGGGAATTTAAAAAAAAAATTTTATTGGAGTATAGTTGCTTTACAATATTGTTAGTTTCTGCTGTACAGCAAAATGAATCAGCTATACGTATACATAATATCCCCTCTTTTTTGGATTTTCTTCCCATTTAGGTCACCACAGAGCACTGAGTAGAGTTCCCTGAGCTATGCAGTAGGTTCTCATTAGTTATCTATTTTATACATAATATATACGTACATAGTGTATATATGTCAATCCCAATCTCCCAGTTCATCCCACCCCCCTTCCCACTTGGTATCCATACGTTTGTTCTCTTTGTCTGTGTCTCTTTCTGCTTTGTAAGATCGTTTATCCAATTTTTTCAGATTCCACATATATGTATGTGTTCATATACGATATTTGTTTTTCTCTTTCTGACTTACTTCACTCTGTATGACAGTCTCTAGGTCCATCCACGCCTCTACAAATGACCCACTTTTGTTCCTTTTTATAGCTGAGTAATATTCCATTGTATATATGGACCACATCTTCTTTATCCATTCGTCTGTCGATGGGCATTTAGGTTGCTTCCATGACCTGGCTATTGTAAATAGTGCTGCAATGAACATTGGGGTGCATGTGTCTTTCTGAATTATGGTTTTCTCAGGGTCTATGCCCCGTAGTGGGATTGCTGGGTCGTATGGTAGTTCTAGTTTTAGTTTTTTAAGGAACCTCCATACTGTTCTCCATAGCGGCTGTACCAATTTACATTCCCACCAACAGTGCAGGAGGGCTCCCTTTTCTCCACGCCCTCTGCAGCATTTATTGTTCGTAGATTTTTTTGATGGTGGAGAATTGTTTTTGAAGCTCTTGGTGCGAACATGCAGCTGTTTCATTAATCCTGACTTTTACAATGAGTCATTTCTCCAAGGTGTGGTTTAACTTTCTAATAACTAGTGGAAGTCTTCCTGTCCCCTAAGTGTGATGTGGCACTTTGTGACGTCAAAGAGGGTGACATCTAGTGTCCCCCATCCTCTACTCCCTACCAGACTGTTACTGAAACCGAGGTGAAAGACATGCTGACGGAAGAAATAAAGGGGAAGAAGACAGCGGCCAAACCCGAGCTGCCCCAATCCCAGTAACACCCATGAGAAGTCATCGCCCCTCCCCGTCGGTCCCCATATAAAACGCGCAGGGGGGAACTTGAAATACGTGCTGTGCTCTGACATGCCTGCTGCAGCCTCTTCCTCCAAACGACCCCCCTGATCCAACCTCGGACCTAAGAAAACCTCCGGGGTCACCAGCCAGTCTAGGAAACGACATCCTCCTAATAGACTAGCTTCCATTCTGATGCAAAAGTCAGTTGATTTCTGAGACTCCTTCGTGAACTTCAGTCTTAGGCTTAAAGGGTTTATGGTTTGCGTTGGAAGGACAGCGTATGACAGTAAGCGTGGGGTTTCAAGTGTCCTTCCGTGTGGTTGTAAAAACCTCACGTCAGTCGGGGGCTGGGAGATTTTACCGACACCACACCCCAGCTGAGGCTCCAATCAGACGTTGAGAGGGCGGCCGTAACAGTCACGCTGCCCTGTCGCCCAGATTTAGGAACTAGGAAATACAGGCATGGTCTAGAAAAATTCATCTCTCCACCCCTTTTATGTGCCCTTAAATCTACTTTCTTTTCATTTTTAGCTGCATTGACAAATACTTCGCTGTAAGTGCAAGCTTCTTGGGAGAATATATTATTAGATCTGCCTTTCATTAGAGCCAGACAGCCAATTTCATTTCAGAGTAAGAGGCTGCCTGCACGTTTCTGGAATTCTACTTTCTATATACAATCTCCACCGCTTACATATCTTTAATGCAGTGTCCGTTGTCAGGTCAGAATAACAGGACCGACCCGGTGCTGACTACTCCGTGGAAGTGAGTTTCCTCGCGTGTGGGTCTAACCTTCGGCTGTGCTGTGGATTTGCCGGAACTGACATTATGATCTCCTCAGCACAGTTTATATTTATCACAGCCAGTTTAGAAAGAGTTGGAATTAATTAGGGAATGTTTCAAATGTCAAATCGTTAAATGAAACTGTAAAAAGTGAATTGTGGTCTTTGGCAAGCATTTCATAAAATAAGATCCCTGGAATGAAATGGTCATTGCTCTGAAATATATGGTTTTTATTACCACTTTTAGGGACGCGGAACAACAATCCAAGAGTTTTAGATTTGATACGAATAGTGATGTATTATAGCTGCCACAGGAAGTCATGGGGTTTGATGTCTAAGACATCACCAGAGACTTGAGGACGTATTCAATCAAAACGTGGTGTAGTTAGGGGTGTGTGTGCGTGTGGGGGCACCTGCCGGTTGTTCTTTGCATTTTAAAAGTCATTTACAAAGTGCTCAGAATGATAGATAACGCAGAAAATATTGACGGCTGAAGTTAACAAATATAGGAATCTTCTTTGAAATAAATGATCAGGCTGCTGGGAGGTGACCTGGGGCGTCCAGCAGGAGGGACGCTGCCTGTACACCGGCTGCCTCGCCTTTGTCACATGCCATCTGTGGTGACTAATGAGGACCACGGGTACCAACAACTTCAGAAATTCCCCCAAACTGAGAATCTTGTCTCCTTCCTAAATGTGGTTCTGATGACACAGAAACAGTTTCTGTTTCGATGCGTTGATGTTACAGCGAACAAGCTGTGACAAGTAAGTCTGTCGGCGAGCACTCCTGATTTTTCTCTTTTTTTTCTGGTTGTTTTTGTTGAAAACACTTCTTTTTTCAGTGTGGAAGGAGCTGGTAAGGAGGTATGAACAGCCAGCATCTGTGAAAGCGTCTGCTGCTCTTGAAGCCGGGAGCCAGGACGTGAATGTTTGCTGGGTGGTGCACATGGTCTGGGGGTGGCAGGGAACCCGAGGCTTTTCACAAAAATGCAGACAGATGAGGCTGAAGCCAAGAAACCCTCCTCACGGTCAGAGGAAGAACTTCTGTCCCTGGGGGACAGCGTGCAGACTTCTACGTGGAGACCATAAAGCCCTGGTGTGCAATCATGTCTGTGATCAAATCCGCCTGGTTGGTCCGAGCCGACGGCCGCAGCTGAAATCAGTCCACTTTCTTTCTTTTTTAAAATTATATATTTATTTTGGGCTGCGTTGGGTCTTCTTTGCTGCGCGTGGGCTTTCTCTAGTTGCAGCGAGAAGGGGCTACTCTTCGTTGTGGTGCGCGGGCTTCTCACTGCGGTGGCTTCTCTTGTTGTGGAGCACGGGCTCTAGGCGCGCGGGCTTCAGTAGTTGTGGCACGTGGTCTCTAGAGCGCAGGCTCAGTAGTTGTGGCGCACGGGCTTAGTTGCTCCCCGGCATGTGGGATCTTCCCTGATCAGGGTTCGAACCCACATCCCCTGCATTGGCAGGCAGATTCTTAACCACTGCGCCACCAGGGAAGCCCTCAGTCCACTTTCATGTACGAAGTTCTCACGCTCCTCGGGGGTCAACCCGACACTGGCCTTTGGCTGCGTGAAGTGAGCAGGTGGGGGAAGCGCGCTGCAGACAACACGCCGTTGCCATAGGGAGCCGTGGTCCCGGCGCGGCCACTGCTGGATGCTTCCGGAGGCTTCTCTCTGAGATGGAGCAGCAGGAAGCCCTGGGTTTCCCGCGGCGTCTCTCGCTGCGCTGCTGCCTGGACGAGAGGCGCCCACAGCCCCTGCCGGTCCCAGCCCATGTCCGCGTGTCTCATGCGCGCACACGCAGTCACGCATGTCACACATGCAGACGTGCTGCCCTCAAGGCCGCCACCTTGGGAGGGGATGTTTACCTGGTGACGCACCAGGAAAAATGCTGTGGGATGGCATGGGGGGTCTCTGTGCTTTGCTGAGAGTGTTTGGTCCTGGGAACAGCCAGGAGCTCATCAGGGGAGCCTGGTGCGTGGAGGGGAGGGTGCGGCAGGATCGCGTCCGGGAAGTGGCCGGGGAGGGTGCGGCCGGATCGTGTCTGGGAAGTGGCCGGGGAGTCACGTCCGGATGAGCTGTTGATGCCGTGGGCGCTCGGTGGGGGGACCCGTGAGGGGGAAGCAGAGATCTGACCCGACCTGATCAGCCACGACACTGGCTTCTGCAAGACGGTCCCTGAAGTAGGAGCCCACAAGTGCCTTGTGTCCCGTGTCCACCATCCGCCATGAGGGGCCACTTGTGCAGGAGAGCACATCCTGGTGAACACCAACAGGTGTCAGATGTTCACTTGATGTGTCACAGTCGTGGCTCAAAAGTTCAGCCACACGCGTGTGCGCACACACACACACACACGTGCTCTCACTCCTGGTGACTCTGAATCTTCTCCCTTCTGCAGGGTCTGGAGCAGCGCTGCCCACCAGGGAGCCCCCGTCACAGCATCCTGTCTGGAGACCAGCTCAGCTTCACTCGTCCCAACCTTCCTGAGTCCTCATTCACCTTCACAGACGGTCCGGGCCAAAGACAGGTGAGAAGAGCCCCCGGCAGGGCCCCCCGGGGGAAGTGACTGCAGGGCTGGACGCTGGCCAGGCCTCCAGACCCTGGTGGGGGGGGACAGGTGGGGTGCCATGGCCAGCGTCCAGCACCCCGGGCGCCCCAGGCTCACGGCAGCTGGGAAACCAGGTGGCCGCTGGCTGGCCTTGGAGTGGGACCTGGCCCAGGGGTTTAAAACCCTTTTCATGGAGGAGCGATATCCACTCCAGAAGCGCCCTCGGCAAGGGTGTTATGGTGACTTTTCACGCCCACACAGCCAGCACCCGGCCACCCTACCCAGCTCCCGTGGGACTGCCTTCCTGACACCTGCCCCTGCCCTTCGCTGTGTGAAGCTCACGCTCACACCCACACGTGTGCCCCTCGCAGGCCGGGGGTGAGGGGTCGGGGCTCAGCTGGGCCCCCGGGCGCGTGGAGTCTAGGTCTCCAGGAGGACGCGAGGCTGTGGCTGGCCCCGTCCCGCGGCCCCAGGACAGGGGTCCCACTTTGCCCCCAGAGGCCACCCGGTTCCTCCTAGCGCTTCCCCACGGCCCCCGGCAAGCTGGCCTTGACCTCCCAGCCTCTACTCCTGCCCCCCCCCCCCCAGCCCGAGGAGGCCGTCGGCCTTCCAGGGGAGCGTCCGCGGCCCCTCCCGCCCGCAGAGCAGAGGCCCTTGGCCTGGGGTCCGCAGGCTCCAGCGCTCAGTGGTAGATGTCCCTGGGGGCGTTATTCCGTCACAACCGCTATGTCCCCGTGTTCGGTCACCACCAGTGGGTGCTGCACACGTTCCCAAGTGTCACTTGGTGGAGACGGGACTCCTGCCGGGCGCCGGGCATCACCTGGGGGTGGGCGGCCCGTCTTCCGTCCTGGGAAGTCACTTCATTGGGGAAGCGGGGGGCCTGGAGCAGCGTGGGTGCCGGAGGGGTCGGGGAGAGGGGGGGCGGAGGGGCGGGGGGCCAGGCCCGCGGCCGCAGCCGGGTTCCTGAGGGACCCACGTGCGGCCTTCGTCAGCTGCCTCGGGGCAGCCCTGCACTCTCCTTCTGCCACTTTGGAAAGTGTAATGAGAGAGAGAGAGAGGGATAGAGAGAGGGAGAGAGAGAGAGGAAGACGGAGGTGGAGGGGAGAGAGTGAGGGGGACAGAGAGGGGGTGACTACAGGACCCGAGGCTGGGCTTGGTGGGTCAGGTGGCTGGGAAGAAGCCTCTGCACCCCTCTTTGCTCATGAACTGTGGATGCCACCAAGGGGGCACCCAGCGCCCTTGGAACGGATGCACCCTTGCAATGGAATCGTTTTCTTAACTTCATTTGCAGATTGCTCATTGCAGTTGTGCACAAATACAACTGATTTTTGCATATTGATCTTGTATCCTACAACCTTGTTGAGCTCATTCATTAGTTGTAATACTTTTTGAGTGATTCCTTAGGGTTTTCTATGTTCAAGATTATGTCATTTGCAAATAGAGTTTTATTTCTTCCTTTCCAGTTTGGATGCCTCTTATTTCTTTTCTTGTCATATTGCCCTGGCCTGACCCTCCAGCAGGACATTCAGTAGTGGTGGTGAGAGCGGACTCCCATGTCTCGTCCTGATCTTAGGAGGGGAGCCTGCAGCCTTTCACCACGTGTGATATCAGCTGTGGGTTTTTTCTAGATGCCCTTTATCAAGTGGAGGAAGTTCCCTTGCATTCCTAGTTGTTTTTTTGTTTTTTTGAGTATTTTTATCATGAAAGGGTGTTGGTTTTTGTCAAATGCTTTTTCAGTAAATAAGATGATCATGTGATTTTTGTTTTTAATTGTGTTCTTCTGATGTGTTACATTAATTGATTTTCGGATGTTAAACCAATCCTGTGTTCCTGGGATAAACTCCACGTGCTCATGGGGTGTGATTCTTTTTCTATGTTGCTGGATGTGGTTTCTAGTATTTTGTTGAGGATTTTGTTGTCCATATTCAGAAGAGATATTGATTTGTAGTTTTCTCGTGATATCTTTGTCTGGTTTGGGTATCAGGGTAATACTGACTTCATAAAATGAGGCATATTCATAAAATAACTCTCCCAGTCTGTGAAGTGTCTAGAATTTTGCTGGGGGGGTCGACATGAAGTGTGCAGGTCCTAGAATCTTCAAGCCAGCTTTTTGGCTTTGAGTTTCCATTTGCAGATTAGCTCTGTCACCTTGCAAAGACTTCCAGAGTGAGTTTAGACTGAAATATTAGAACTTTGACCGTTGGAGGTGCTACATTTCACCTCATGTCCAGTGAAATATTTAATTAATGAATGAACGAGCTCCCCACCCTCCTCTGCAAATTCCAGGGTGGTCAGCACTCCATTCACTCTCCCAACTTTTTGAGACTTCTCCCAAACTGAGATTCCGTGTCTGCCAGATGCCTGTTTGTCACGCTTTTAGTGCCGCTACTAATGCCCCGTGGTCACTCAGCACTTGCTGTCTGTAAACCTCTTGCACACATGACTTCTGCAGGCGCACTTTCACTGCCTCCGTTTTCTGGACGAGGAAACTGGAGATGGCGGGTGACCTGCCACTGCCCCCGTGACGTCGGGTGACATCGGGGGGGACATGCCGGACGGTCTGCACCCAGCTGGGGCTGGCCCACAGCTGCCCCGGTCTCCGCCCTCGTCACCCGCGCCTCTGCCTGCTCTGCTCAGAGCTCTGAGCCGCTGGAGGACGACCGTGTCCCTTAAGGAGGAGGAAGCGCGGGTGCTACCGAGGCTTCCTTGGCAATTTTTTCTTTAATCAAAACCATCACGATTTGCAGCTCCATCTTGATTACACCTCTCCCGCGGGCACCCCTGATTCCCTGCCTCATCCTTGATTTTTTATTTAAATTTTTCCCACTCTCCGTTCTGATTTCTAGGTCAGAGACTTTGAGACTCATCCTTGCTTGAAGTGGGCTTGGCGATTCTGCCCGGCGTGAGCTTGTTCATGAGGGCGAGGGACAGGGGTGTCCGGAGGGGCAGTGGGCGGCCCCTGCGGTGCAGGCCAGGGGCCCGGGCGCCGTCTTCCTTGACCCCCCTCTCTCTCTCTTTTTAATAAATTTATTTATTTTTAGTTTTGGCTGCGTCGGGTCTTTGTTGCTGCGTCCGGGCTTTCTCTAGTTTCGGCGAGCGGGGGCTACTGTTCGTTGCGGTGCATGGGCTTCTCATTGCGGTGGCTTCTCTTCTGTTGAGCACGGGCTCTAGGCGCGCGAGCTCAGTAGCTGTGGCTCGCAGGCTCTAGAGCGCAGGCTCAGCAGTTGTGGCGCACGGGCTTAGTTGCTCCACGGCATGTGGGATCCTCCCGGACCAGGGCTCGAACCCGTGTCCCTTGCACTGGCAGGCGGATTCTTAACCACTGCGCCACCAGGGAAGTCCCTCCTTGACCTCTCTTGAACCCTAACCCCTGCCGAGCCAAGGGCTAGGGGTCATGTTCTCAGCTTCCCTGGCCCAGCCAGGCTCACCCAGGATGCTGGGAGGCCCTTTACACGGCACTGTCCCGGGCGGCTGTGGGAAGTGGGGTCTAGGATCCCAGCATCCACCTGTCTTGGGAGGAAAGGCTCCTGGGGCCTCCGGTCCTGATGCAGGAAGTCTTCCTCTTGTGCCCCCCGGGGTCAGCTCTGAGGGAAGCGGGAGGAGAGAGAGGAGAAGACCCAGGGCTGTCCTGGGCGGCGCATCCCCTTTTGTGCCTTTGAAGGAAGAAATCAGCGTCTGCATCACCGGTCACATTGCCGCCCGTGCGCAGGGTCAGCGAGGGTCACTTCTCCTCTCGGGTGGGGGGACGGTGTTGTCTGACACTCTTTTCCGCTCCTTCTGGGGGAGGCGCTGATGGGGGGCCACCACCAGCCTCTTTCTCTGAAGGGGATATTACCCCAAGGCTGCTTTTCCTTAGCAGGATCTGAGGGGTGGTAAGGCCGTGGGGTGCTTGATGGCCGAGATCCAAGGCCCCTGGTGGCCCACTTTCCTCCTTCTGCCACAGCCCCCGCTCCGTTGGTTCCCAGTCCTTCTGAAAGTCCCAGCATCCACCAGAAGCTGCTCTTGCCACCCCCCTACCAGGCCATAATCTCTGGAACTTTCTGACCGAGGCAAGTTTCCTCACACCCAGCCCTTGGTTAATGGCACACCCCCCATCACACAAGTGCTCGTTCAGGAGAAGCTGGAAAGCACAGGAAAGTTGGAGGAAGGCTGCAAGAGTCACTAATCACCCATCACTGAGAGATCCGTGTCGTAAGAGCTTTCGAATATTTCCTTCCTGTTCTCTGACCAGTTCACGGATTTTGAGTGCGCACAGCTTTCATTAGAAGCAAAAGTGAAACCCTCACATAGACTCAGTTTTGAGTCCTTCCTTCCCACTTAGTAGTATGTGTCCTGGTCATTTTTCACATCATCAACACTTTTCAAGACATCATTGAAATAGCTATAGAGCCTTCCATCCTTTGGAGGTGTTACAGGGTGCTTGGTTCTTGTTTTTTTTATTTGTGAATTTTTATACTGAAGTATAGTTGATTTACAATGTGTTGGTTTCAGGTGTACAGCACCGTGATTCAATTACAGATATACATACACATACATATATATACTTTTTCAGATTCTTTGCCCTTATAGGTTATTACTAAATATTGAGTATAGTTCCTTGTGTTATACAGTAGAAGCTTGTTGATTATCTATTTTATATATAGGAGTGTGTATCTGTTAATTCCAAACGCCAGATTTACCCCTGCCCCGCTTCCCCTTTGGTAACCGTAAGTTTGTTTTCCATCTGTGACTGTTCCTGTTTTGTATATAAGTTCATTTGTGCTTCGCTCTTGTTAAAGCTCAACATGGAAACAACTCTGAACGTGGCCAGTTCTCCCAGAAACGTACTTCCAAGATGGGAGCTCCACGCCCTGCTGGCCCCCTCTCTGGCCCACGAGGCTGCGGACGTGATCATCTCGAGGCACTAGATGTGTGTGAATGCATGTGTGTGTGTATCTGCGTGTGTGTGCCTGTACGTGGTGTGTGTGTGTGTGAGCACGCGCTCGCGTGCCTGAGAGTAGACGCGGGCGCAGAGCTGGCGACACAGAAGTCCTTGCCTGGTTCTCTCTGGGGGCAGGAGGGTCCAGGCTTGTCTGGACACATGTCACAGCCACTAAAAGCCGACGGAGGTGATGCACGTGGGCCACAGAGTCCCCTTGGGATGGAGGTCACCGGGCGCGGCTGAGCTGGGAAGGGCCGGGGGCCGTGCCGTGGTCGCCACGCCTGCAGACTGTGGATGAGAAACACGAACTGGGTAGCAGAAGCCCAGCAGAATCTGTTTCCCGTTTGCCATCACCGGGTGGAAGGGGGCAGTGGGGACTTTGGCTGCGAGCAGTTTCCAGTGTGAGGCTCACCCTTTCCGGGGAGCTGTGGCCTGTCTTTGAATGGTCGCCTTCACCACGTTTCGTCACGGGCTAAGCGCGTCCGAACTCTGCTCACTGTATGACGTCATGACAGGAGGCTGTCGAGGGTTATGTTGCCGCCCAGTTTTCAGGGTCTTTGCTTCTCTTTTAGGGAACACATTGCGATAAATGAGAAGTGTGTAAAGCTATTTAAAATAACAGGTATCTTTGGATTCCTACTATAAGTTTTTACCAATATGAGAGGAAAACAAATGGACTAACTTGAATCTTGTGCTCCTAGTGGCTCTTTAAAAGGGTGCTTTTCCCCAGAGGATGCCTGCAGGAAGCAGGTGCGGTGAGAGCATCCTTGGAAGCCGGTGTCTCCTCCAGCCACGCGGACCAGAGGGTCCTGGGGTTACGTTAATAAAAGGTCAGATCTGCTGTACACAGTCTTCCTTCCTTTGTGACTAATTGCAGGGCAGAAAAGATAGCTGCATGTCCCGTATACCGATGTCCCCTGCAGCCTCTTGCGTTTCCACTGCAGTGAACGTCTCTGAGTGTGTTCGTGTGCTTTTCTCTATAAAGCGCGATGAGCTTTGTGGAGCCCACTTGAACTCTGCAGAAACGTTAAGTGTGGCTTTAAATCTAAATCATTACTGAAGGCGACGTTTTCATTTGACTTGATGGGAAACCACCCATTTCAACAAAGAAAAAAATACCACTTATTCTTCAGAGATGAATAATTTTTGCAGTAATATTCGAAGACCCATCGGCATGAATTGAGGGAGGGGATCACCTCTCATGAGATCTACTCTCAGGACAGTTTCAAAGGAGAGACCCTCCCACCTTGCAGAGGCGCTTTCTAGTGGGACGGGGACTCTGAGCATCTTGCGGGTTCCTCGTTGTTCCTGGCAGCTTGCCCAGGCTCTTGCTAATTTATTCAATTCACTAGAGTTCAACGTGGGGCAAGGGGTCCCCAGATATGGCTTGGAGCATCCGCAAGAGATTTTTTCGTCGCTCCCAGCACCTGAGCTACGCATGCAGGCCTGCGGGACACAGAGGCCTGCCGGTGAGGGGCTCTGGGCTGTCCCCAGATCCGGTGCAGATCAATGAGCTCTTCATTCAGGTAGAAGATAAACGCAGAAGGTTTCCCCTGAGCCTATTCTACGGCCAGCATGCCCATCTGGAGGGCATCAGACGGGCCCCTTGGAAAAGCGGTGTTTATGGCATGGGGCTGCTGGGTCGGCTTCTTTGGGTGTCTTCACGTGGGACGGGCACACTGAATGCTCCGCCACGGTAGACAACACATCCTCGTAATGCCTTCGAGGGGAAGGAAGAAAAGGTGTGTCTGTGCGTGTGATTCGGAAGCTCGGAGCTGCAAGACTTGACAGCCAGGTTCTGCGGCCGGGTCCGGAGCTGACGCTGAAACAGAACCCTTCCTGCTTTCCAGAGAACCAGTGAGGACTGCATGGTGTGAGCTTAGCTGGTACCCCACCGAGAGGCGGCTAGACACCAGACAGTCACTGCTGCGGCGAGGGCGTCGTCCTAAAAGACAAAACCAGCCCATCACCTCCACGGCGAGACTCCCACCTTCTGGATTTAGCGGGGGCTCCTTACCTGCGTTTCTCCTGGCCCGGGGAGCAGGTAGTACCACGCCCGTGCGTTGGTGCAGGCCCAGCCCAGACGAGGGGTCGGAATTGAGTGGTTCTGGCTTGGGGGTGGGTATCGAACAGTTAAGGGGCCACGAGCACTTCTCAGCAGTGTTCTGAAACCAGACTGTGATTTGGAGCTAAAGACGGAGGGTCAAACTAAGCTATTTTCCCACAGTAGCCCCCCCGCGTGCCAACAGAGCTCTCTCTCAGATCGGCAGTCGGGAGCCTTTGTCGCAAGTCACATTATTTTCGTGAAAACTGCTTTTGCTAGCGAGAGATGGTGTTGTCTTACATTTAGCGACGCGGGCTTTCGCGTCCACCAGCTAGCGTGGCAGCTGCCGCGGCTCTTCGGAAAACCCAGGTCTCGCCCGGATTTTCGCTGATACTTCATGCAGCTCCAATTCTCCTGCCCGAGCCCGAGCCCGAGCCCGAGCCCGTGCTGCTCCCTCCCGAGTAATAGTTCATAAAAAGCCGATGCAGACGTGTGCCAGTCGCAGGCCCACGTCCTGTCACCGTCCCCTTCTCCCGCGGGCGGGGAGCCCGGCCCGGATTGGCTGCGCCGCGTTGCCAGGACTCCGTTGCTAGGATGCTGCAGCCTCCAGGCCTGCAGGGAACGCGTAATGAATTATGGATGGATGGTTTTCTCCGAGAGGCCTGATCTGTAATGCAGATGAGCTCCAAGTCACCCCTCTTCTTCTGGCTTCTTAAGGAAGAAAAGAAATCAGCCTTTTAAATCAGAAGCTGGCTTTTACGAAGTCCCAGTTGCCACTGGAGAGGCTGGGCTGCCCATGTTAATTCTTATGCAAAGAGAGGGCCGGGGGTCAGTGTCTGTTATTTGTTCTGGAAAAGCTTGTAGGATTTTCACTGAACTCTGTGACCCTTCGGGGGCATCCTTTTGTGGTGTGTGTGATCAGAGACAAAAATGGGATATAAACACCAGAAGTGGCATTTTCTGAATATGAGACACTTTTCCTCTGGGCCTGCGGTGGCTGGGCAGTTATAGGACTCATCTCTCCCCCCGCCCTCTCGCTGGACCTCCGCCCCAGAGGCAAAGGAGACCCAGGCCTTTCTCTTCTCCGCGGGGCGTGGCTGGCGAACGCCTCTGTCATGACCCGCCCTCCATCCGTTTGGGTTGGGTTGGAGAGGGTCCTCGCGCCCTTTTCGGAGGCTGTTGCGTTCGCAGGGGCCTGTGTTGCTGAGATGCTGGCTGCATGGTGGTCTCTGTGCTGCCCACTGCCCGGCCTGTAGTGGACAGAGGGGGACTGGGGGGACAGAGGGCCGGGCCCCCCGCCTGCCCCTTCCCTGCCGCCTCGCTCAGGCACTGGTGCTCTGAGCAGCATCTAAGGGCCGCGTGCTCCATAATAAAGAAGGGGAGTGTTCCAGAGTGAATGCCTCAGGGTTAGAGGCCCCTCCTGCCCGGGGAGGGAAGGCTCCACCTTGGACCCTGTGCTCCAGACTCATGTTCCCGCCACGTTCCCACGGCTCCCCTGCCCAGGCTCTTCCTCGGAGGCAGGAGGTGAGGCTCGCGAGGACAGACGGACTCACAGACACAGGAGGCGAGGCATGCGGGCGTCGGGGCTCAGCACTCAAAACAATGAGCCAATTTTCTGGAGAGGCACTGAACTCAGCGAGAATACCTGTTATTACCTGCCTCGGCCAGCAGGTAATCTCTCACCACCGCAGAGAGACCCACAATTATTACAAGGAAGAAAGGAGAGAGAAAGAACTTTATTTCCAAGAGGCAAAGCCTTTATTCCAGAACGGTGGAAAAGCGGTTTAGGTGAAAATTACATTCGTCACCCCCGTATTAGTGTTTATTGAGCGAGGCCTGGCTTGGCCCAGGAATTTCAAAGAGATGCACGGTCCCAAAGACCAATGGTCTCCTGAGACTCCTTCCCGAACGTCGTGCGTCTGAAGTTTGATCTCTTCCGTCTTGTTGAGCGAATGGCAGGTGTGTGTGGTTTTTCAGAATTTCGGGGACGGTTTTAATGAAGAGCCATGGGTCACCTATTCTGCTCAGGGTCACCTAGAGACCATCACTGGTAATAGCAATTGTCTAAGAGTTGAAAAGACAGCAAAACAGAAAAGCCAGGGGGGCTTGGATCTCACCCCGTCCACCTACAGAGCTGGTGGGAAAACGGAGGCGGTTAATCAAAACACGCCGGCAAAGTCCCAGGTGACGTGCCGGTGGCTTCCCCTCCCCCACCGAATCCTCCAGCCAGTTCCCTTCGCTGTGCACGTGCAGCCGGCCTGGCCTCCCCGCAGGAAGGTGGAGGCAGGACCGAAGTCTCCAGGGGTTCCTGCAGCTCATGGAACTTGTGTGATGGGCTGACAGCACCCAGAGCTGGAGGGACGTGAAGGGATCTATTTGGGAACATCTAATGCAGATGCGGCTTGTAGGAAAATGGTGTTTTAAAGAATACGTTTTGTGCCATCCAGCTTCTTTACAAGAAAAAAAAAAAAAAGACAAATAAACGCCAAGGAGAATTCACCCAGGACGGAGACTCAACCCATCTGCTAGCAGAGAGGTGACGCTTTAGCTGAAACAGAAACAAAGCCAGAAGTGCCTCCACTTCTGCATGAGGTGAACTCAGTGCCGCTTCCAGGAACTAGTGATTCTCTCTGGTTGACCAGATCCCAGTGGTTTTTAATGCTTTATTAATTCCGTGGACACTGGCTTGTCGGGGCCACTGAGCAACGGGGTAATTGCTGGGAGGGCGGGGTCATCGCACCTCACGCCACAACCCAGACGAGGGGAGCGCACAGGACACGCCCGGAGTACGAGGACGGGCTGGGTGTGGCGGGCTTATGCATGTGGCCCGAACAGCCCAGGGTCTTCTTAGCAGAGCTGATGACACAAGGAAAGGGAGGCTTTCCGACAGAGACTCTGGCTGGCTGCAGGGGAGCCTGCATCCGGGGCCGCTTCTGGTTGAATCGATGAAGCTAAACATGCAAGGGATGACTGAGATATTTGCCAGCTACCCACATGCTGTTCACAGGGACCTCTGGACACCTGGGGACCCGAGGTAGCCACCTGTGTGGGCGTTTCACGTCGAGGAAGTGCCGTCGAGGAACAGGGTTAGTGGAGGGGAGGCCAGAGCCCCTGCGGCCGCCGAGGTTCTGCCTGGAGGCCGGAGTCACAAAGATGCCCAGCGTGCTTTCAGGACACGACGGGACAATTATTTGGTCTAATTTTCCACACCGGCCCCTGCTCCCCTCGGCCCTGTCCACGCTCTGGCTCTCTGGGTCCACTCTCCACACTGGGGCGCCCTCGAGGGTCACCTGGGTTTCACCTCGTCCCTCCGAGGGGCTAAGCCCCGGGGCGTGTCCTCAGCCAGCTCTTGCTGAGCCCACCCCTCCTGTTCCCACAGGACGCGGCCCTACTAGTGACACGGTGCTTTGTCATCTCCCAGGACAGCCCTCCGTCAGGCAGGCTCAGGACAGCTCAGAGTCCGGCACAGACACCTGGAGTCGAGCCCTGACTGGCGCGTTACTTGCATATTTTATTTAATCTTCCCAGCACCCTTATCCCCATTTTGCCCATGAGGAACTGAAGCACAGAGAGGTGGAGTAACTTGCCCAAGGTCACACAGCAGGTCACCAGGGAAGCTCCAGGACCTGCATCCCGCCTGCTTGGCTGCGTTGCCTCCATCAGGGAAGAGCAAGGACTCGCAAGCACGCCTTAAAGGGGAGTGGGCAGAGCGGAGACGGACGGCTTAAAGGGGAGTGGGCAGAGCGGAGACGGACGGCGTGGCTCCCGCATGAGAGCAAAGACACAAACGAGAAAAGGAAATTGAAGTCTGGAAGCCGCAGCCTGCTCTGCGCTTCCTGAGCGACCGTGCGCACTGCTGACCGTCACTGTCTAGAGCCCCTCTGCTTCTAGTAGGGGCCAGACTGGGAACCCGGTGGAGGTAAGGTGGGGACCGACTTGCCCCTTGATCTCGAGGGTGGTGCTGACCTACCCCCTTGCACGGACCTTGCTCTCGACTCCTGCTGGCTTCAGAGGCTGCCGCTACCCCGACCCCATACACACAGTGGGTCTCAGCCACACAGGCCAAGGTCCGGTGTAGGCTCTTGTCTGGTAGGAGGAAGAAAAAGCGGGCGTGTTCTGGATGCTTCCATGTGGCTTGTGGGTGCCGGCCCCAAAGGGACATCTGCAAACAGCCCGACTCAGAGGTGGCCTCCAGAGACCACCTGGAGGAGAACTGCCGCCGATGGTGGAGCTTCCCCCGTGCACCTGTCAGCACCTGCTGGGGAGGCAGCCTGAGGTTTGAATGTGTGTAGACCATGGGCGGCAGGTCAGGAAACTGGGAAAGGAGTCTGGGCTGGGAAGGTGGCTGGACACGTGTGAGTGGACACCAGGTATGATCCCCCTGCCACAGAGTAACGGCCGCTGGACAGCATCCCCCATGGGAGGAGGACCAAGCAGCCCAGACGACCTGCCAGCAGTGGCCTCTGAGATTTGCCCACACAGCGGGCCCTGGAATGAAGTGGCCACGGGGATGGACACGTGAATAAAGTGCCCACGGGTGTCACAGCGTGGACTCCAAATAGCCAAGGCCATCTGGCCACTGCCGACGGCAAAGCTGAGCCCCTGACACGGCGCCATCCCTCCCAGAGGCCGGCCTGGCCCTTGTGGGGAGCGGCCATGCTGAAGTCCTGGGACGTCCGGCCCGACTTCCCGGCTGTCTCTCCCACCAGCTCACAGGCTCACTTCCTGTCTTCCCGAAGGCCCCGCCCACCCGCCCTCTGTTTAGCGCCTTGGCCTTGTCTTCGTTGGCCCCAACCCTGCTCATCTAGGACCCGCCAGACTCTCCGTCCTCAGCATGATTCCTCTCGGTCTGTGGTCCTTTCTCTGACCCCCAGAGTGTGTCCTGTCACTTCTCTTCCCCTGGGGGTGGTCTTTCTGAGCAGGGTGTGTCTCGCCCTCCACTTGGACCAAAGACCCCGCGGGAGCAGGGTCGCCACGTCCCCTGTGGGCCGTCCCGCCACGTTCCCCTCCGGAGCCGCTGGGCCATGAGGCGTCCTTCACACCACTCACCTTCGTCTCCTTCTCGGCGATTTCCGCCCTGACACGCAGACGGCGCTCTTTCCTCTCCCCGCTCAACATGGAGTCACCTCTGCGTGTCACGGAAGATTTTGAATAGAAGGTTGTCTACAGCATCCTCGGAAATTCTCCAGACCAGAAAACAGGCGGCCGTGCAAAACCCTGACGGAAGAGCCAGTGGTGGCTTCTCGCCTCCCCTTCCCTCCATCACGGCTGGAGCTGCTCTCAGAACATGGGGTGCGGGGTGACGACCCCTCCGGTGACAGCTGCCCCTGGGACCGTCCACTGCAGTTCGGGTTCTCGGTCTCCTGCTTCCCACTGGCTTGTCCACCTCAGTCCAAATTCCAGGACAGAAGTTCTCGCCCCCCTAAACACCTGTTTAGGAGGCAGGTGTTGGTCCGTGAAAGCTGGACGGCTGTGCCCCGTCTGTGGGGCGTGCAGCCCAGTGCCCACGCTGCCTGCACCTCCGGCCTCTGGGGGGTTACAGGGCCCTGGTGGTGGAACTAGTGTCCGGGGGCAGTGGGGGTCTGCCGTGAGAGCTGCCGGCCCCAGGCCAGGCAAGCGGCCTCTGAGGGTGGAGGGCGTCAGGGGGACGTCCTGGTGCCTGAGCAGCCGGTGGGTGTTGTCGGCCACCATGGAGGCGAGGGTGGGAAGTGTGCGGTCTGTCTTGTGTTAACCTCTCTGCTCTGTGACCTGGAGAAGTGATGCCTTGCTGCCTCTGGCCACGCAGGGCACAGACTGCAGGCTGGAGGTGAGGCGTGGACGCCACGGAGAGTGGAGGCCCCCGGGGCTGACACCCCCTCCATGCAGATTTCAGGAGCCAGCGTCAGACCCGGTGGCTGAAGATGTGGAGGTGCTGTGGATGTTCTTGTGGAACGTGGGCTCCTGTCGGACTGCAGGCGGGCCCAGCCCAGCGCCCCGGGGCCGTGGGGACCAGGACGTGGGCCAGGCTCTGAGCAGCTCGGCGGCTGCCATGGCCTTGCGGGGGGACACAAGAGCCGGTCCTGCGCGTGTTGAGAAGGGCCCGGGACACACCCAGCTGTGGGGGGACGTCGCACTGCTGGGCCAGGAGGAAGGCCTGGCATCCGTCCTGCAGGCCCTGCGGTGGGGGGACAGCGCCGGTAGAGGAGCACAGTGTGGACGGAGGGACGCGAGCTGGTGTCTGTGCAGATGGGGTCCCTTCCTCCGGCCCCTTCCCATCCCTCGTGGAGTGGGTACTGTCAGCGTCTCTCGCCTCTTTACGACCCAATCCCCCATCTCTGGTCTCAGGGGATTTAGTAACTTACTCTCTTCTGGGAATGGCCCTGATCTCCCGCTGGCTCTGTGCTTTTCGGGGGACCGGGCAACACGTGTTGTAAACTTGGGGTTCCTATCCCAGGTCTTCACTGTGCAGCACATGCCTGGTTTATTTTTTTGTGTTTCTCTACTTTCGGTTTTCAAACCATTTCATTTTAGACGTGTTCTTATATAAACTGTATCTGTTTTCTTTAAGCTCCAATTTGAGATTTGGGATTTCTCTCTACAATCTTATTTTGTGTTATTTATCATGTTTCTTTCGTTGCTTTTTCCCCCTCCCGCACTATTTGCTGTTGGATCCATCAAGTTCCTTTATTCTTTTTATCCCCTCCAGGACTCCGGTTCTTCTGGAGCTACCTTCAGTAACAGGTAATTACTGAAGGTAATAGGATGTAATAGGATGGTAGCAGGTAATAGGATGCCTGACCCACACGCCTGCTGTGACGCTCCCTCCTCTGAACGCACAGGCCTCGGGATGGCTTCACTTTGATGGCCCCTGCCCTTCTCCCATGTTATTTTCATCTGACATTTTAATTCCGTTTTGTTTACAAGCCTACCCTAAAAGTTGGTCATTATGATCATTGCTTTTTACAGTCAAGTCTCTCTGAGTTCCTCCCTGGTTTTTACCAAGGTTCCTGTGGCTTCCGCTTCTGTGTCTCTTTGGCTTTTCACCGTCTCCTACCGACATGCTGTCTTCCTTTTAAATTTTATTTGTTTGTATTCCCTTATTCCATATTTTAACTTGGAAACATCGCAAACCCACAGGGAAGCTGCCCAATAGCGGAGAGACCATATTCGTGACCTTCGCCTGGGCTGATGCCGTCGGTTCCACCTCTCTCTCCATTCTCTCGCTTCCTAATGTGAGGGTTTACTCACAGGTGCGTCGTTTTTAAAAAATTATAAAAGATGCCCTATACTTTATTATTTTTTTATGCTCAACTCTCATTTGTCTTTATTTTTTAAATTTTTATTGGAGTTTAGTTGATTCACAATGTTGTGTTATAGTAGTTTCAAGTGTTCATCAAAGTGAATCAGTTATACACATACACGTATCCACTCTTTTTTTTTTTTTTAGATTCTCTTCCCATATAGGTCACTACAGAGCATTGAGAAGAGTTCCCTGTGCTATACAGCAGGTCCTTGTTGGTTATCTATTTTATACGTACTAGGGTGTATATATCAATCTCAATCTCCAGGTTATCCCTCCTCCCCTTCCCCCCGGTAACCATAAGTTTGTTTTCTACATCTGTGACTCTATTTGTTTTGTAAATATGTTCATTTGTACCATTTTTTTAGGTGCATAGTTTTTAATTGGCTAAACCATTCGTGAGATGTGGACATTATGACACTTCTAAACAGTGGAATATGTGTCTCTTAAGACAAGGTGCTGCGTAACCGCAATAAAATTGCGTGCAGGAAATCTAAGATTTTACAATACACTTGCCATCCAGCCACAGCTAAAGTTGTGCAGTTATCTCAATAACTTGCTTGCGGTTGTTTAAAATCAAAGATTCAGTGAAGCCTTGCTTAGTTTTCACGCCTAATGAGCACATTGGTTCCTTTCTTCCAGAACAGGTCACTCAGGCTTGTTTTCCTGCCTTCGGTGACAGTGACGTTTGGAGAGGCTCAGGCACGTTTTCTAGAGCATCCCCTCAAATTGACCTCACGCCCCGGCCTCTCCGTCTTTCAGGGCCCGGGCCCGTGTTCTGGCCGTGAGTGGCCGCTGCAGGAGGGGCCCGGCTGGCAGGGGCATCCGGCTCGTCGCGGCTCACCTCCTGCATCCCTCTCCCTCCACTGCGGGCGTCCTCACCTCATTCGCGCCTCAGCGGAACACTGAGTAATGCTTGTATCATTTTAAACACCTTTCTAGGCATTTGTTAGCAGAAAGGCTTTCCAGAACTTCTGTTTTCACAAAATGGGAGTTAAACTCTATTGGTTTTGTGAGACTCCCTGGTGTAAGTCCTGTTCTCGCCGGGACCGGGGGACCTGGCCTGGGTCCCCGTCCAAGTCCTTTTCCGCTGGGACCAGGCGGTGACGTCCAGGCCCCGGGTCAGCCCCGTGCTGCTCTCACACTGGCCTGTGACTGCAGGGGACGCCGGGTGCCACCCTGAGCCTCTCTCCTTGCCGTGTAGGCGCCGTCTTCTCTCCGTGTCCTCACACCGCCGTCCCCCTGTGTGCGTCTGCGTCTTGATCTCCTTATAAGGACACCCATCGTATGGGATCAGGGCCCACCCACGACCCACGGTTTTACCTTAATCATCTCTTTAAGGACCCCCATCTCCGAACCCAGTCACATCCTGAGGTCCTGGGGTCAAGACCCCAGCACGCAACTCCGAGGGGACACAGCTTAGCCTCTAACGGGCACAGGCCTCCGCGCTCCTCCTCTCAGCCCTCCGGGGTTGCCAGCGGCCACGCCACCGGGTCAGGCCGCGCAGGCGCGGTCTGCCGCAGGCTCTCGCATCTCCGTCCCCCGCCCCGACGGCTTCCCTGGGTGCCGGGCCTCCTGAGGCCCAAAGGGGGCTTCGGAGCGGAGCGCCCTCCTTCCCCCTGAGGGAGCCCGCCTGGCGGGGCCGTGCCCTCCTGTGGACACAGGGAGCCGACGTGGGCAGCCTGGCTAAGGAGGCCGCTGCCGCTTCATCACAGATGGGGATGCCCCGCAGCCCCGCGCCTGCCGGGGGTCGGGGAGGGCTGGCGTCGCCGGCACCCCCTCCTAGCTGGTGGATCGCTGGTTCTATAGAGGAACACAGGTCCCAGCCCCGCGTTTGTCCAGGGAAGCGCCTGGTCCCTTCTGCTTCTTTAGCCGGAAGAGCAGCCTGCCCCTCCCCCGCCCCTCCCCCTGGACGCAGCAGTCAGCGCACTGCCCCCCCAGGAGGTGACTTCCCGGCCATCTCCACCTGAGGCTTGGGGTGGGGGAGGGCAGGGTCCCCAGCCCCGCTGGACCCTGGTCCGACAGGAGTAGCCGAGGCTCCTGGCACTTCTGTGGCCCCCAAGAGCCCCTGAGGAGCATTTCCTGGAGGGCTTTGTAGAGGCCCTGGGTCGGCTCCCTTGACGTCTGCAGGTGTCACAAAAGCAGGAGGGAGGGAAGGGGAGAAATAGGAACACGTGGATGGTGTCTGAGACCCGAGGCCCTCTGGTGGGCGAGGCCTCCCCCTGGTCTCCAAGGAGACAGGGCAGCCGTTGCCCGGCTGTGCCTCTGCTGGCCCAGAGCTGAGACCTGCCCCTCCTGAGTGTGGGGTTCGGGTGGGTGCCAGGGAGGGGGACCCACACACACCGACAGACCCGAGCATCCTCCCTCCTCCCGCCTGACAGATGCGCCTTCATCTTGGCCGAAACCAAAGGGGTACATGAACAGTTAAGCTTTTTGTAACTGAAGTTTGCAAACGTCGGGGATGAATCGTTACTACTTTGTGTGTCTGATGATCTGCTGATGGGCCAGAGCTCTCTGGGTGAGACTTAGGAGGCAAGTATCATTTATAAATTGTTACATATTTATTCCACAGAGTTATTTTTCTTCCCTTTATTTCAGCAGAATAAGGAATTACCATTTCATAATATTTTTCACAGAGCTTATAGTCTATTGACAGTTATGATTTAAAGAACTGAAACATAAAATGTAGTTATAGTTCAGTGTATAAAATTTGAGTTAAAAGTGTAAATGGAAGTAAATGTAAAATTTAAAGTATTAAGATTATACATGTTTTCTAAAAAGCTTTTCGTTCCAGAGTGTTAAAATTCTCTCTTAAGTCTGAAAGGCTCCATGCAAACTAGAATTAATAAATATAAAAAACTTTCAATCAAAATTATTTTCAAAGATCTCGAATTTTATTTAATTTATAACACTTCAATCAATTATATGTCATTCAGTGTTGTTGTAAAGATACAGCTCTTCTCAATTCTTGCCCGACGGCCATCTGGCTACCAGCGTGAGGGACCTGGCAGTTCACACACGGTAGGTCTAGAACTGCACACGTATTCAAAGCTGAGAGGGACATGATGTCACAAGAGTCCTCAGCTGCCGCGTGCAACCACTGCTAACTCAGGGTTCATTTGTCACGACCTCTACAACCGCGCATTGGAGCACAGAGAAGCTCCAAGAGGAAGGCTGCTTGGTCCTGCCGAGAGCACCCTCCGAGTGCACTGCACACCTGGCGTCTCGGAGGGAGGCTCAGACAATGAATTTGTGTGGGTCTTCCTCAGGTGGCGCCTGGTACGGGCAGGGGTGCAGCCCCGTGGTGGAGCGGCGGGGGGACCTGCTCTGGGCCTCATTCCGCAGCTGCCCTCCCTCCTCACGCCTGAGACCCCGACTGAGGCCGTGCTCTGCCTATCCCTTTCCGCCTGTTCTCAGCTCTTAGTTTTACTTTGAGGGTGATTCCTCAGCTTTTTCTTCCAAACATTCTATTAAAATTTTTATTTCACAGGAGTTCTTTTCGACTCTTTGTTCTTTTCTGTTTTAAATAGCATCTTGCTTTTTCCCCCTATGGCTGTGATATTTTCTCTTATCTCTCTGGACGTTCTAATTGTATTTTCTATGACGTTTTCTTCTGCCCGTAGTTTCTGTTCCATAAATAAATCCCCCAGGCCTGGGCAGCTCTGGACGTGCGTTGGTTTTCAGAGTCAGGCTCTTTGCAGCTGGCTCGGGCAGGTCCCGGCCATCTCACAGCGGGGCCTCCGACTCCATCCCTGCAGACTCCTTCTTGGAAGGCCGGCGCCCTTGCAGAGCGGCCCGGGTCTTGCTTGGTGTATGAGCCTTCCTGCTCTGTCTGGATGCTGAGGGCCAGGCCTTTCGTGGACGGCCCCCTCCATCAAGGCTGGCCCCTGCCCTCAGCTGGTCCTGGTGTCTCGGGCCAGAGACCTCTGGGTAGCCCTCTCCGGGGTGAGGCTGTCTTGAGCTGGGTCGGGGAGCGTGGGCTCCTAGCTGTGCAGCTGGACCGGGGGGCTGCGGGGACCCCCTCCCGAGTGGAGGGCTGCTGCACAGGAAGCGCTGGGGGAGGCAGGCGCGTCCCAGCCCCGTCTGGAATGTTCTCAGCCCCTCAGGGCCGCAGCTGTGTGTGTGTGTGTGCGCACACGTGTGTGTGCGGCCCCGCCCTCTCGGCCCAGCCTGTCAGCTCCGCAGGGCCATCTGGCTCCATCGCTCTCTGCTGGGCCGGCGGGGGCTCCAGTGAGACTGCGCGTAGCCGGCCTCTCCCTTGCCTTTCAGGGTCACTGGCCCCAGGGTCACCCCCGTACATGTCCTGCCTGCTCGGCTCCCTGGGGAACCCAGCGGGCAGCACCCCGCCCCCGCCTTCCAGCCCTTCCCCCAGCCTTCAGTCCTGAGACTTCCAGTGTCTGTGATTTGAAAACATCTGCACTGCACCCACTGCACCCCTGCACCCCTGCACCCCCCAGAGACCCTGACACCCACCGCACCCGTCTGTACCCACTGCACCCACTGAGGGAGTTGCCTGGTGCAGCCATTGCTCTGATGAGTGGACGAGCTTTCCAGCCTCCAGAAGCCCCTCCCCAGCTGTGTGCAGCTGTCTCTCCTCCCCTCATGGATTAAACCTTCACAAGAGCCCTAGTGCTCTTCCAGTGCTGTTCTGAGCTGCCCACTTCACATGTTTCTCCAGAATTCACCACAATTCACCCCGGGTAACTGTAAGGGTCATGAGGTTTGGGAACTAGGGGTGCAGGGCACTGCAACCCACAACCGAGGGCAGTGCAGGATGGAAGGGGAGACTCTCCGGTTGTTGTGGTGTTTGGTGTTGTGTAGACGGACACAGTGGGAGGTGGATAGCAGCGTTCACCCTGGAGACACAGCCCCAGACAGCGGGCTTGTGCACAGGGGGTCACCGGGAGCCGCCCCTGGGAGGGGGTCGCAGGGGGTAACTGGGAGGGGGTCGCAGGGCAGGGGTGGCAGGGAGGGGGTTACAGGGGAGTCCAGTGTCTTGGGACCGGTCTTCCCCCCCGAGCAGGAACTTGGATTTACCCAGATTCTCAGCTGTCCAGCAGTGGGGCCGGGGCCCACCCTTTCCCAGGCTGATGTGCAGGGTGGGAGAGCTGCTGCAGGGCCACCGGGACAATCTCAGCCCCTTCGGGTTTGACAGGTGCCTGGAGATGTGACCCCCTTCCTTAGGCTGGATTAGACCCAAGCTCTCTGAGACGTTCCATCATGTTCTGTGTTTGCGTCACCTCGTTCTGGCCCATATTCCTTTAATTAACACCCAGTTGTTGAGTCATCCATGTTTCCAATAAATTCCATCTTGTTCTTTAGGGTTTAAATGGTAGCATTTTCTTTTTCATGAATCTAGAGGCAAATCCTGAAGGTGGGTGTATCCCCCACCCCCTTCTCTGGGGAGATTTGCGGATCAGGCGAGTTTGGTGACGATCTGCCCACATCCAAGGAGATGCAGGTGGTTTAAACCAGACTTGCCCCCTTTTAAAACAAGGTTGCAGTCGTGCCAGGTGGGTGCGCCCTTCGGGATGGAGTCTCTCGAGCGCCTGGAGGTGGGAGGGGTGACGGTGGCAGGTTCACATGGACCATCAGGGGCTGGCGGTGGGGGGCTTCCTCTCCCAGAATCTTCATTTCTCACTTCCCTCGACGGAGAATGACAGTGGCAGTCACTCCACACAGGGTCTGGGAGGAATCAGGAGGGCAGGCAACAAACACGGATGCCGGAGTGCAGACCCAAAGGGAAGAGGCCCTCCGACGGTGGGGTTGAGGTCACGCACGGTGCACGGACGCCCAGCGCTCTCTGCAACATCACGGCTGAGAAAGTGCCACACGTTTTGAGG
The DNA here is from genome assembly GCF_005190385.1 of Monodon monoceros. Taxonomy (NCBI): domain Eukaryota; kingdom Metazoa; phylum Chordata; class Mammalia; order Artiodactyla; family Monodontidae; genus Monodon; species Monodon monoceros. The sequence goes on from NW_021703776.1 coordinate 103,995,696, forward strand.
GGCTGCAATGTGCAGACACATCAGTGGGAAAAACACAGGAATTCTTTTAGGCAAGAACATACGACTCAGCTCTGCAGACAACACACGTTCAATGGGAAGGACAGCTTACGATTACATATGGTGTATATGGATTTTTTTTTTTTTTTTTTGCGGCACGCGGGCCTCTCACTGCTGTGGCCTCTCCCGTTGCGGAGCACAGGCTCCGGACGCGCAGGCTCAGCGGCCATGGCTCACGGGCCCAGCCGCTCCGCGGCACGTGGGACCCTCCCGGAGCGGGGCACGAGCCCGTGTCCCCTGCATCGGCAGGCGGACTCTCCACCTGGATTTGTTTTTTAATCGCGGTTGAAGGTAGTGTTTTCCCAAAGCCCTCTCTGTACGACAGCTGTGGCTGTTGCGTGTGCCCCGTGGTCCGAGGGACCAGCAGGCAGACGCCCGCCGTCAGGATGGGAACCTCTGCTGGCTGCTGAGGATCCACCGTGTCTGTGCCTCGGCCTGGCATGGGCGGCGGGGGTGCGGAGCAGCAGGGGGACAGCGGAATTTTTGTGGGCCCTTCAACGAATACAATAACCAGGTTAGAACACGAGGGATACATCTACCTAATGAACCAAATTGCAATACTGCCCCGAAACCGTTGTAATCAGATGTAAAATCCCGTTTCCGTCTGAGCACAACCCTGTCCTGTGGTGGGAGACTGGCTGCCCTCGGAAAAACCCAGAACGAGCTCTGCTCCCCCTTCTTTGATGTGATGAGTCCGCATCCGATCACTCAGGGTGTTATGGGCAGGGTCTACCGGCAGGTGACCGCAGACCTTGTGTTTTGTGCAGGCTGGCCGTGGAGTGTGTGTGTGTGTCTGTGTGCGTGTGTCCCTGCAAGATTTTTCTGAGACAGGCTGCCGTTTCTCTGCATTCAGATACTAGCCTGATTAATTTTAATATCCGGCTGACTGTGCATCTAAGTCAGTTGGAGATGCGTCTCAAGAGGAAAGCTCTAACAGGCTTTGTGCCAATTTGCAGTTTAAGTAAAGGGTGCCTCTAATAGGAGCTGAAGGCTTTGTACTAACCCCCAACAATGGAGAGAGCGAGCCTGGGTGCTGATTACTTAGCCAGCCCCCAGATGCATTCACAGGCCTATTGAAATTCCAATCACTCCTTCCTACTCTTCCCACCTATATAATTGTCAACTGGCCCTTATCATCATTTATTATGCAAAATTGAATTTTTTGAAGCGTGGAGAATGAAGTAATTTCATATGCAAACAGTCAAAACTCTCATGTGTATTCTGGTTCTGTACATGTTGATAAATTCACTTATGAGTGACAGTGTGAGATTTTGGGGTCGGGCCGGTCAGTCCGTGGGAGACACTGATGAAAACGATAAACTAAACGCCAGAAGTGTCCCCGACGCATATTGGGGTGAACGTGCAAAATGTCAGTCTGGCCGACGTCTATTAATAACTAAATATGATTGTGTGTGATGAGCAGAGATCTCCATGGTGATTGAGGGAGGGTTTCTTCTGCTCCTTCCAGCTGGGGCTGCTTAGAAATTCCTACCGCTTTTTTACCGCTAATTTGCATAATGACCTTTAAACCTTTTAACTCTTAAAGCTCCGGTTCTTTGTAGCTCCCGAGTCGAGCTGGGGGCTCACGTGCCCTGCACATTTGGGGCCAGCGGCCTAGCCTTTGTCATAGGTCCCTTTGCCCCATTTTCCCTGCCACACCCTCCTGTCCGAGCTCCAGGGTGGACGGTCCTGGAGGGCTGTCTCCTTCTGTTCCCTGGGGCCGGCTGCTCTCAGGGCCCGAACCGGTGACACCTGTGGTCCCAGCATCTCGGGACACGGTGGGAGGGGAGGCCTATTCTAGACGCTCCCTGGGGAGAGCTCGCAGCTGTCTGCGAACCGGAGAGGAGTTCACGGAGGCCAGTCTCGGCTGCTCTGGAGCCTGAGAGGAACTCAAAGCTCACCCCACCCCCTACCGGGGCAAGGTGAACGCCAGGAGGCGTGGGGCTGAACCGGCTTCTGGAGAAGCACAGGTCCTCCGGGGAGGAGAGCCCACTGGGAGCTGTCAATCAGAGCATCTCTGTGGTCATGGACGAGGCACATTGTTATCAGCATCGTTCCACGCTTGTGAGCTGTCAGTCCACAGATACATTTTTTTTTTTTTTTTTTTTTTTGCGGTACGCGGGCCTCTCACTGTTGTGGCCTCTCCCGTTGTGGAGCACAGGCTCCGGACGCGCAGGCTCAGCGGCCATGGCTCACGGGCCCAGCCGCTCCGCGGCGTGTGGGATCTTCCCGGACCGGGGCATGAACCCGTGTCCCCTGCATCGGCAGGCGGACTCTCAACCACTGCGCCACCAGGGAAGCCCTCCCCAGATACTTTTATGGAGCATCTGTAAATGTTCCCAGTGTGTGTTGGGGGCAGGAAATACGCAGGTGATGCAGGCAGGGTCCCCCCTCCCCAGGACAGCAGACACGGAGCAATAAAGGCAGCAAAATGAGGTGACCAGAGTGGGGAGGCCCCGCCTCTGCTGAAGACCCCCCAGAGGGCTGATAGAACTGAGGGTGCTGCCTCCCTTCATCTGATCCTGCAAGCCCGGGTGGTCCCCGCTCTCATCCAGACACCCGGTGCTCCTGACGCCCTCGCTGCTCTGGCCACGGCGGGAGGAGGGGCGTCTTCCCTCCACCTTAGGGTGGTACTTAATTCTTGAAACATCCGTCCTAGGGCACATTCCAGGTCCAAGTTCCAATGCAAAGTAGGGAGTAGACCCTTCAAAATGCATGTGTGATGCTCGATGTTGGTACAATGAACATTGTTTGATGAAAAAAAGAGAAAAACTTGAAAAGTTAAGCACAAAGAGATCCACGAAGGCGAAGCAAACAAAGCAGGACACGACAGGACCACAGCCAGTGGAAGGGCGGGTGCTTCGTGGTGACGCAACCTCCCTCCGACTGGTGCCTGCGAGGACAGAGGAGAATTCAGTAAAACACGTCGTAAAGGCAAATTCCTGTGGCCAGTTGGGGGCTGGATTTTGTGCCCCCCCCAATATATGTTAAAGTCCTGACCCTGTACTTGGAAGCAGGGTCCCTGCTGTTATCACTGAGTTAAGAGGGTAGCATCCTGGAGGAGGGCCCCAGTCCGATACAATCATCGTAGAGGAAAGTGGAGATGCAGACCTGCAGGGGACACCTGGCGATGGGGGCAGGGACTGCAGAGACGCATCTGTGAGCCCGCCATGACCACAGAGGCAAGGAAGCCTCTCCCCTCAGAGCTGCAGAGGGAGCGTGACTCACCCACCCGACCGCACACTTCTGGCCTCAGAACCGTGCGGGACTCCGTGTGCACCCCAGTACAGCCCTTGCTACAGCAGGTTCTCAATTTCCATAAGGAAGTCAGCTGGGATTCTGGTAGGGATTGAGGTGAATCTGCTGATCAGCCTGGGGAATACTTCCGTCTTCCCGGTGTTACGTCTTCCAATTCATGAACATGGGATGTCTTTCCATTTATTTAGAGCTTCATTTCTCTCAACAATACTTTGTTGTTTTCAGAGTCTATGTTTCATCTGTTAACTTTATTCATAAGTAATTTACTTTTCTTGATGTTATTGTGAATGTAACTGTTTTCATAATTTCATGTTTTAGATTGCTCATTGCAAGTGTATAGAAATATAATTGATTTTTATATATTGACCTGTATCGTACTCTTTTGCTGAACTAACTTATTAGCTGTGATAGTTTTTTAGCAGATTCCTTGGGATTTTGTACGTACCGTATCATGTCACCTTTCCCACGTGGACGTCTTTTATTTCCTGTTCCTGCCTTACTGCCCTGGGTAGAGCTCCCAGCACATTTATGAATGGGCAGGTGAGAGTCGACATTTGTCTTCATGATCTTATGGGGAAAGCGTTCAGACTTGCACGATGAAGTGTGACATTAGCTGTGGGTTTTCCTTTAGATGCCCTTTGTCAGGTTGAGGGATTTCCCTTCTATTCCTGGTTTGCTGAGTGTTTTTATCATGAAAAGGTCTCGGGTCTGTCAAGTGCTCCTTCTGTATGTGTTGGGATGGTTGTGTCGTTTTTACTTTTTATTCTATTGATTTGATGTATTACCTTAATTGATTTTCAGATTTCAGCCACTCTTGCATCCCTGGGATAAATCCCACTTGGTCATGGTGCATAATTCTTGCATGTTGCTGGACTCAGTCTGCTGGTGCTTTGCTCAGAATCTGTGCGTCCATATTCACATGGACGTCGCTGTGCGTCCATATTCACATGGACGTCGCTGTGTAGTTTTCTTGTCTTGTGGTGTCTTTGCCTGGTTCTGGTATCAGGCAACACTGGGCTCATAAAATGCTGCATACCCTTTAATAACACGAATACTCCGTCTGTCATTTCATGAAGTGCTTTAGAATTCCGCTAAAGGATCAACATGAAATTTGCTAGTATTACAGCTGCTGAGCCTCCAGTCCTGGGACCGGGGGCCGCAGATGAGCTGGGAGGCGTCCTTGAGGTTGTTAAGGCAACGGTCAGCTGACGTCTCATGGCAGAAATGGCCCACCTGAGTGGGCGCCTGGCATGGGACTGCGGGCCCTCCCTGGCTCCGTGGTCCTGGCCCACCTCCGCCTGTGGGGGAGTCCCTGGGCCCACGGGGGTGTGCTGTCTGCTTACCGTGCTCAAGCCCAGAGGCCCCCTGTTTCTCTCCTGTCAGGACTGGTCCCGCGTGGGCGCCCCTCCAGGTGCGACCACATCCCTGTTAGGAAAAGGCCAAGCAGCTGCAGGGGTGCGCTGGGGCCAGAGCCTCCGGGGTCCTGACTGTGGAGAACCCGGGATGCAGGGTGCAACCTGGGATGAGACAGGGCAAGCAGGACGGGCCGACTGGTTCCAACCTGTGCCGGCTTCCCGCCTTCCCTGTGCCGTCTGTACATCCGGCCACAGGAGGAAGAAGTGGCCACCCAACACCAACTTTGCCTGATTTTCTCCTCGAGGGCGGATCCCACAGAGAGCAAAAAAGCCGGGAATATGGCAGCCTTTTCATGGGAAAAGAGCCTGGGGGGACTTCCCTGGTGGTCCAGTGGGTGAGACACCGCGCTCCCAATGCGGGGGCCCGGGTTTTCGATCCCTGGTCGGGGAACTAGAGCCCGCATGCTGCAGCTGATACCCGGTGCAGGCGAATAAATAAAAAGTATTTTTTAAGAATTGGGTTGTCGGGCTTCCCTGGTGGCGCAGTGGTTGAGAGTCCGCCTGCCGATGCGGGGGGCACGGGTTCGTGCTCCAGTCCGGGAAGATCCCACCTGCCGCGGAGCGGCTGGGCCCGTGAGCCATGGCCGCTGAGCCTGCGCGTCCGGAGCCTGTGCTCCACAACGGGAGAGGCCACAGCAGTGAGAGGCCCGCGTACCGCAAAAAAAAAAAAAAAAAAAAAAGAATTGGGTTGTCTTAAAAAAAAAATACATGAAGCACCTGAGGAGGCTCTTTGTCTCTGAGATAAGTGGCCTCCTAGACTGTTCTAGGACCTGGCATCCCACAGCAGCCCCACCCCATCTGCTGAGCTGCTGAAGCGAGAACACTGACATTCGTGCTGGAATCCCCTGCTCGTTGCTCTCCCACCGCACCCACCGCCCGGCCGGCAGCTCCACGGTCAGGGTGGTCCTGGGTCTGACCACGTCCCAGCACCTGCACCATCCCCTTCAGGGGCCACCTCTCACCCCACCTCTGGGTCCTGACACCTGGCCCGCCCTCCGTCTGGGAAGCTGTCCCTGTTCCCCAGGTGGGTTCAGCCGCATCCTTCCTCCTCGTCCACCATCGCCCCAGCCTCCCCATCTGCTCCGGCCCCTCCACGGCTTCGTCACAGCCTCGTAAACGACTCTCCCTGCCCCATGCTTGAGTGTGACGTGGCAGGATTTTGCCCACCTTGCCCACGGCTGCTGTGCCCCTCTGTCCATACAGTGTCTTTCAGGTAAGTATCCCAACAAACGCTTGCTGAATGAGTGGACGGACAAAGCAGAAACTGTCAGCGCGGTCCTTCGAGACCTCTGCTCCCTCAACCCCCTCCCTGGACCCTCCTGTACGGCGGTCTCTTCAAAGAGGCCACGCCCATCCCTCTTAGCTGGTTTTCTTTAAGACAAAGCAGCTCCACCCAAATGGGCTCCCCTGCCCTCTCCTGTGGGACAGAGTTTCAGAATCCCGGAATTCCAGAGATGGGAAGATCTTTGACGGCATCCCGTCCAGGCCTTCTTTTTACTGGGGATAAATGTGGGTCCTGGATGCTGGAGCTGGTGGGTGGTCGCCAGGACCCTCCCATCACTCCCGCTTGGCCGGAGTTGCTGAAGTCTCTGTGGAAGCTTGCCGTCTGGGATGGACTAACTCCTTGGAAAGCGTTCTCAGGATTCAAGGTGGGGATGAACAGAACTGGCGTCGTCAGCAGCTCTTCTCCAAGGAATGGATAAGAGACTTCTTGCCACCTTCCTCCTGGGATCATTATAAACCGTGGGTAGTTTTTGCTCGTACCCAAACCTCCCGTAATCAATGAGAAAACCTGAGCTTCCTGAGGATGTCTCGGGTGAAGCTGGACGTGGAGCTGAACACATCCCCGGCACTTACAGCTGGATACGTATTCGTTGGTCGAATGGATGAATTGATAATTTTAAGCCTCTGGATCTCTTTGCTAATCCAGGAGTCCCGGCAAATGGGTCTTTGTGAAGTTTTGATCAAAGTATCCTTAGATCCCTCTGGAACAAGGCAGGATAGAAATAATAAGAATTGTAAAGATGGTGGATGTCAGAGCCAGGGGAAGGGGAAGAGCTCGTGGTTTCCCCCATTCAACAGACATTCACTGACCGCCTGACACACGTGCAGGCTCTGAGGATGCCGAGAAGAACGGGAGTATCCTGCCATAAGGCAGTTTACAGTCTCATGGGGGGAGAGGTGTAAAGAAACCCAGGACGGCGCTGTGGGGAGGGATGCACGAGTGGTCGGCTGGCGAGCGTCAGGGGCTGGGAGGCTGAGGTCCCCACACTGAGCCCGTCTTTAAGGATCAGCAAGGGGTTCCTGGAGGGAGCGGGGGCGCTGCCATCGTGGAAACAGCGTGGAAGAAGTGGGGGTCCGTGAGCTGCAGGAGTGGAACACGACCAGAGCACAACCTGCACCGGGTTGGTGGGGGGCGTGGAGGGCCAGCAGAAGGGCAGCGGGAAGGGTGTAGAGGGCCTTGGATGCATTTATCAGGGGACGGGGAGCCGCTGACGGCTGAAGTGACACCATCAGATTTGCCCTTGGAAAGATGGAGCCACGGTGGCGTGGACGTGAATGAGGGGCCGAGGGAGACGGTGAGGGGCGGGCTGTCCCGTAAACACAGCAGAAGCAGCGAGAGGGTGGCCCCAGGAAGACTTCTGTGGGTGTCCTCTACTTTGGAGGCGAACAGGGGGCTCACGGGGAAGATGTTCAGTTTTGCCACGTAGAGTCGGGGGTGTGGCGGGTTTTAGGTGTAGCTGCAGGTCGGGGGGAAGCTGGGCGAGGACGGACGCTCGGCCAGCGTGCGTGTGGGATCAGCAGCGGATGTGGAGGCTTTCCGGGTGAAATGTAGCCAATTTGGAAAAAGGGAAACGGTGCCTGTGGTGGATGCCTGAAGCCGTTCCCAGAATCTCTGTCCACGTCACAACACCCCGTAGAGCAGGTAACGCTGTTCAGTCTGCACAGGGTCCCGCACACATTGTTTTATTTGTCGTTGTAATTCGATCGACAGATGTGTTTGCATCTTTCCCGTAGCACGATCCGTCAATCTCCCACCAGCCCCTCTGTGAGAAAGGACCACACTTGACAAGACTTCTCACACCAGTGAAGATGAGTCTCCCTGCCTGGATCCCCAGGAGCTTCCCAACATGTGACCACCCTTCCAGGAGCCAGGGGTGGATGCCTTGCTGTGAGTCCGGGAGCAGAGTTGTCAGTATAGTGAAATAATTCAATTTGTGCTATCCGGAACGATATTGGAGCAGAGGAAGATAAGTCAGTAGAGGTCAAGGGCATCCCAGGCAGGGTAGATGTGTGAAGGCCTTGGGGGTCTCGGTGGCCCAGAGGAAGGCAGTCAGGAGAGGACCACCCAGGTTGGGGGGCCGGTGGCTCGCGGGAGGGACACACCAGCCTTTCAGCTGTGGGCCACCTGGCCACCCGTGTTGCTTCTCCTTTGTCAAGATGGCTCAGCCGAACAAGGCCACGTTGTTTACTGTGTCAGTCGTCTCTGGGTAGACCCCTTAACAGCTCCCGATGGCTCCAGGAAAACTCTAAGTCCTTAGCCTGCTGCCAAGCCTGTTCCCTGTTGGAGCAGGTGCCCTGCTCTGACCCACAGGTCTGCCCACATCCTCCGTGTCCCTGCTGCTGGAACAGCTCTCCCCAGGTGAGCACCCCCCTGGCCAGACTCCTGCGCTTTTGCTGCCCAATCCCCTACCTTAGCTTTTAGGACACTTTTGGGTGACCTGCTCTGTGACCTCTGCTGTCACATTCTGAAGGGCAGGAACTGTTTATTTCACTTTGAATTCTCACTACACCCAGGCCAACGTTTTGCTCTGAGAAGGTGCTTACCTACAATGAATTAAAAAGAAACAACCCTTTAGTCGTTTGGACACATTTCCCTCCTAGAATGAAATGTGTTGTGTCTTAACGGGAACTACTCTAAAGAGGGGCTGCTTTGTTTTTTTTTTTGTTTTTTTTTGCGGTACGCGGGCCTCTCACTGCTGTGGCCTCTCCCGTTGCGGAGCACAGGCTCCGGACGCGCAGGCTCAGCGGCCATGGCTCACGGGCCCAGCCGCTCCGCGGCCTGTGGGATCTTCCCGTACCGGGGCACGAACCCGTGTCCCCTGCATTGGCAGGTGGACTCTCAACCACTGCGCCACCAGGGAAGCCCAAAAGTGGGGCTTCTTTTACAGTCCCTCATGGGAGAAACGGGACCCGAGTCACGAGCAGCGTGGCCGCTGGGTCTGCACCACGGAGCAGTCTCAGCGGGGCCGCGCCACCACTGCCCGGCCATCGACCGCCATGGACACACTTTCTGCAGTTCCCAGAGGGGAAGAAAAAGTGGAAAGAAAACCCCGCAGACGCAGACGGAGGCAGATGGGGCCGTGTTCGAGAGGTATGCATGAGGGGCAGCTGCACTCTTTTTCCTTTGATTTAGGGATGTGTGAGTATTTGGGGAGAAGGAGGGACGAGGGAAGGATGGGAGGAGAAAGACCCAGTCTTGGAAGGCAGGCCTGCAGCCGCCCTCAAGAGACACAGGGCCACGCCGCCTCTGGGCACAGGCCGGGCTGGGTGCTCCCTGCCTGCGCTGGGGAAGGAACGCAGGTGGGTGGGCCTCGCAGCCGCCGGCAGGTGCGGGAGGGATGTGTTGGGCGGGGGCTGGAACTCTCCCGGCTGAAGGCTTATTAGCAGCATCAATCACCACGGTGTCACTTCCAAACGCCCTCTCCTCACCTAGTTTGCTAACCCTAATTCTTTATCACACCCAGAAGCTTGGATGAGAGATGGGTGTACTAATGAATGCTGGCTGGCGGGCTCCGCGGGCAGGGCAGGGGCTGGGAGAGGGGAGTCTTCTCCACCCGGCAGGATGAACTCCTCCCTCCTGCGGGCATATCTGCATGCCTCGACCCAGCCAGGGTTTGGCAGCCTAAGTGAGCCCCGGGGTTCTTCCCGGCCTCTCCAGAGGCCCGGCTCCCACTGGCTCCCAGGCTTGCACTTGGAAAGCGCCTTTGCAGCTCAGAAAATACTGCTGGCAGTGTCCCCTTGCTCGCTGTTTATGCTGTTGGGAAAACAGAAAGGAGGTCCACGCGGGGTCTGCGGGGATGGTTGGGGGGAAGGGGGGAGAATCCCTCATGGGCACAGTTTATGGTATCGGCTCACATCATTGACCCTGCGAGCAATCACCGAGCTATATGAACCCCAAACAGTCTATAAAATTAGGAAAGATCAGGGGCCGTTGAAAACCATCACGTCCGACTCACCTGCCATAGAACCCAGATTCGGGGAGTGCAGAGCCACTCTTGCAGCCGTGCCCACCCTGGCTCGGCCCCCAGCCCCGGCCTGACCAGATCCACGTAAAACCGCAGCAGAAAAACAAAAAAATCTGCAGAGAATATTAGTAATGGCTGGGGTCCTGGACCTCCGCTGGAAGTGACCCTCAGAGTCCAAAGGGGGAGCCTTCCAGCAGCTGACCCCCAGCAGAATGGAATCCCTGGGCAGAGTTAGCCGGCACAGCGGGGGACATGGTGGCCTGGGCCTTGGCCCGTGTGTGATCCGGGCTGAGGGTGAGCAGGGGGTGCCCCACACGCGGTGTCCTCGGGCTCCCGGAAATGGAGGCCGAAGTTCCTAGTCTCCCTTCTGGCAGAAGAGCAAGCGTGGCCAGGCTCCAGGTCAGATTTTCCATGTCTGGGGACAGCAGAAGCCTTAGGCCCTCAGAAGTCCCGGAGGTTTGATTCTGCACAAAATCAGACCAAGCCCCCTGAGGACGTGAGTAAACGAGGCACTCGTGAGCTTCCCCTAAAGGAAAAGACCCAGCCCCCAGTGCAGTTGTGCTGGGCCAGGAGCCCACGGCCTGCCCAGGTCGGTCTACACAGCCTTCGTCGCTGGCTGTGTCTACAAGGCCTGGGAGCCAGAGGGATCCGGATAGAAATGCTTTTACCGAGTCAGTGCGCATGGGGCGGACTAGCTGTGACTCAGCAGCTGGTGCGGGGATGTAGCCAGACGTGATCCGGGGAGCCGCCCCGATCTCTGCTCCTCCCAGCAGCAGGTCCCCAGCAGCAGGCTCTGAAGCGGGCGCGCCTGGGTCCGGCCGCGGTGTGTGCTTGGCCACCTCTGTGACGGGGCAGGGCACGCGCCCACCTGCACGGCGGGCCCTGCGTGTGCAGAATGAGAGCCGTTTCCTTTGTGTCCGGTGGACGTCCCGACCTCTCCTGGGCGGTGACCGGCCCCACGGGCCGTCTGGGGGCCTCGCAGGGTCAGAGTCGCTCCCACTGCCTGGTCCATACAGCCGATTTCACTGCAGAATTGACAGCTGACTCCTGTGTAGACATGTCATTGACCCGCCAGCCCTCCTCCTGGGGGGTTTCCATGTTGGGAAAGGGGGCTGCAGGCCAAGTGAGAAATCGTATGGAGTCCAAGTCTACGGGATTCTAACATATTTCTAGAAATTTTCTCTCTCTTTTCCCAGATGTTGCCTATGCTTTAACCTAGGGAACGCATGCAGTCCCTTTGGGCCCTGTGTCCTCGTGTGCGTGTGTGCATTTGCATCCTGGTGCGTGTATGGGTGTGTGTGTGCCCGTGAAAGTATATGCCTATATGTGAACACACGTATGTAGACGTGTGTGCGCGCAGTGCGTATGTATTTGTGCACCGCGGTGCACACGTGTGTATGCCAGTGGCAAGATGCCCTCCGGTGGCAAATGTGCTTCCTTCATTCCATCGGAGGGCGCCTGGCGACTGCTAGGCCCTCGGATTCTAGTTTTAAAGCTGCCACAGCCTCGGTCCTGCTGTTGCTTTGGAACCAGCATGTGATGATCCGGCAAGTGGTTCACTATCGGGGGCCTTGCATCGGTTCAGCGCTGTGCGCTTTACAGGGACTTCCCCGCAATTCGGTCATTTACAGACAGGGCCGCTTCTGACCCCAGGCTGTGACTTCCGAGGGAGCCGTGGGGCCTGAGACGGTGCCAGGCGATGGAGGACACGTGCAATTTGCTACCTCATGGCTTCACACCTGTGCCTTGGAGGCCTGGAGGCCTCGGCAACAGTAGCTTCTACTGAGTGAAATGGTCAGGAAATGGGTGGTTTTTGTGAAATGAACAGCTTGGGGACCTGGAAGTTACTGCACTTACTACGCGTGGAGCACAAGTCTCCAAAGAGTTAAAATGCAGCTGGTGCCTCATTTCCAAACCGCAAATGTCTTAATAAGTCAGTTGTTTGAAACTCAGAATGTATTTCCTTCAGAGACAACGTCACCTATGGTGTTGCTGGCTCGAAAACACCTTTAGTGGCAGAAAACAACACTGCTGAAATATCAGGAATTGGACAAAACCAAAACCCACGGTGTAGCATGAGATTTTAAAAAATTATTTTGATCCCTGGTGGGCAAAGGAAGGATGTTGGATTAGGGGTCTGCGGGGCGAGGGCTGGGCAATGCTGCAGGGCAGTCTGGAAGCAAAGGGCTTTTGAGGGGCAAGTCCCCGATCCACGGACAAGCCTGGCGCACCTTCAGATTTATGGCTTAACTTTGCTCTGTGTAAATGATCGTTAGCTTTTCAGCAAAGATTAGAGAGGTTTTTAATTTTCAAAGGGGATGAAAGGGGAGAATGAAATGGAGCAACTCTGTATGGATGGAGATTTCCCCAAGTGCAGAGGTCAGATCAGCAGGGCAGGTGTGATTAGGAAGTTATGGCTGGAGAGACGGCCTCTTCTCATCCGAGTTCACTGCCGGGTCCCGCTCTGGGCGCTCAGGAAGCCCATATTTTCCCACAACCTCCCGCCTCCCCAGAGCTTTGGGTGGGGCCCGGCCCTGACCTCTGGCCTCTAGAAGGTGGACCCAAGTCCTGGAGGCCACTTCCAGGCCTGTCCCTAAAAGTGCCCGTGACCGTCCGGGTCCCTGGGACCCACAGCAGCAGTGGGGCTGCAAGGAGGTGGCAGGTTGAACCCACTTCCCTCTCCAGAGCGGGTCATTCTTACTAAACATGTTCAAGGTATTTCGGCAGGTTGACCGTAATTCACCCGGTCAAGTTCTTCTTTGCGTTTGTCCAGCCTGGGGCTCCTTGAGTTTCTTGAAACTGTAAAATTATGTCTTTCATCAAATTTTGGAATCTTTTTACTATTGAGCTTCAAGTCTTTTTTGCCCCCTTGTCTCTCTCCTCTTTGTCGGGCACTCCAGTCGCGTGAATGTTTGACCTGGTGATATGGTCTTGCAGGTTCCTGGGGTTCTGTGTTATTCTCTTCTTCCTCATGACAAATCACCCCCAAATGTGGTATTGCTAGATGAAAACAGTGGGGGAGGGATACACTAGGAGTTTGGGATTAACATATACACACTACTGTAGAGCACAGGGAACTCTATTCAATACCTTGTGATAACCTACAATGGAGAGGAATCTGAAAAAGAACATATATATATGTATATGTATAACTGAATCACTTTGCTGTACACCTGAAACTAACACAACGTTGTAAATCAGCTCTACTTCAATGAAAAAAACCACAGTAATAATAGTGAGTTATTATGTCTGCACGGTCTCTGTGGGTGAGCAGTTTACACAGGGTACTGCGGGGACCACTTGCCTCTCTCCACTGCGTCCGGCGCTTCAGCTGGAAGACGGAGCCTGGACTGATCTGAGATGCCTTCCCCGCACGCCTGGCCAGCAGTGACGGCTGTGGGCCGGGGCCTGGCTGGGCGAATGGCAGGTCACCCACGCGTGGGCTCCCGTGGCCTGGACTCCCGCACACACAGTGACTGGGTCTGTGGGTGACCACGTGAGACAGAGGAGAGGGCGGAAGTCACCTGGCCTCCAGCGTCACCCCTGCTGCTTCCTTGTGGTGGAGGACCTTCCGAAGGCCGGCCAGGCGCCCGCCCAGCCGGAGACTCTGGATTTCATGTTCCCGTTCATTTGTTTCAGCACCAGCTCAAGGGTTGACCTCAGACTACAAACCCTGCCCCTGGGGTGGCAGCTCCAAACCCAGCTCAGGAGCTCGTCCTCGGTGGGGCTGCTCTGAGCCCCGCGCTTGCCTCTGCAGGGGCTGCTGGGGATTGGGGCGAGCTTGAAGGCCCCCCTTGCGGATCCTCCCTCACTTTTCAGAGGCTGTGGTTGCCCTGGATTCCGGGATCTGGCTGCTCAGAACAGCTACAACTGAGGCAACAGCTACAAGCTGCCCTTGGGATAAAGCGAGGAACTCATTCTGGGCTGTTCTCTTGTTCAGGGGTCGGCCCCCTCCAGAACTCTGCCCGCTGGATTTCACGATCTGGTGCCGTGGGTAGACTCGATTTCCCTCCAGGGTCTGCAGTTCGATCTGCAGACCAGCCCACGTGGTAGGGACTCACGTGGCCCCAACGGAAGCAGAGTCCAGCGCCTTCCTCCGAAGACGGGGCCTGTGAAGCCCGCGCTCCAGCTCACGTCCCCACTCACGACCCCTCCCCCTCATGGCCTCCCCTCCCTGCCACGCTCTCTACTGGCCTGGTCCAGCTGCCCAGTTCAGGGGGCACGTTGACATTGCCATGATGGGGATTGTGCAGTGCACAAGCTGCACTGCTCTCTGGGTGGCCCTGCCCACGTGCTGTTCGACCTCCGGAACCTCCCTCCTGCTTCCTTCCCCCCCGAGGCTAACCCCAGACTTCAGCCAAGTGGCGGGTCTCATCCACCCTCACTTCCAGGTTGGGGCCCTACGTGCTGCTGTAATCCCCGCCGGCCCCACCCCTCTTATTATCCGACCACCTGGGAGTAAGATCACGGGTCCTGGGCCAGGCGGCCTGAACACTTGCCCCATCTACTGGCCCTGTGCCCTCGGGCAGGCCCCGCTCTATGCCTCGGGGTCCCCGTCGCTGAAGGGAGGTGATAACTCACCTGCCCTGGGCGCACAGCGGCCGGATGCTCCTGTTACTGCCTCTACCTGCTCCCACCCCAGGGGCCGGGCCTCACGCCTCCCGGCTCGCAGTGTCTCCAGGGCCTGCTGTGGCCCTGGCTCAGCAGAGGTGGACGTGAACTGGGGGCACTTCCCGGGCTCCCGGCCGCTTGCTGTCCATGCCCTTGAGGGTCCTCTCCCAGCCGCCCGGCCTGCCGGCCCTGCTGGCACCCCGCGGTCAGGGGGGTAGAGCGGGTCTCCTGCTGCCGCCCAAGGGCCCGGCCCTGATGCACACAGAGGCCGTTCTCACCGTGTCTGCTGAGAGCTGGTGACACACGGGCAAAGTCTAATGGAACCCGTGCACAAATATGACAAGTGTTTTCTTTTAACTAATAAAACAGGTTACTTACCACATGGCCTGAGTTGAAAATTACTGAGTCTAAAAACGCTGAACAGGGTTTAATTTTAGCAAACGATCGTAAACCAAGCACTTACGAAAGGCGACTTTTTGTTCCCAAACCAAAAAGACATCCTCCGCTTTTAGATAAAAAGAGAAATTGCTCAGGGACCAGTTGTTCCAGAGCAGACCACCTCCTAGCCTGAGGGTTACCAGAGGCGTCCACACTCGTCCCCAGGACAGACAGGGGGTCTGCGGCCCAGGAGGGCAGCGAGGGCCTTTCGCCATCAGGGCCAGCGGGTGCCTCAGGGACACCGCCCATGGGGTCCTGATGCACACGGGCTGCTGTGAATTCTGAGGAGACAACCAGGAGGGTGTGTGTGTGTGTGTGTGTGTGTGTGTGTGTGTGTGTGTGTGTGTGTGTGTGTGTGACAGAGAGAGAGAGAGAGAGAGAAACGGGGGCGGGTGGGGGCAGAGAGAGACACACAGAATGTCCCTCGGTCCACACCCCTGCAGAGCCCTGATGGGTGGCTAAGGCTGTTGTGGGCATCCCAGCACAGCTGTCACCTGACCACAGCCCCACGAGAGACCCCAGTGATACCTGTAGTTGAGCCCAGTGAGCACCAGAATCATAAGAAACAATAAAGTATTTGTTGTCTGAAGTCACGGAGTTTGGGATGTTTGTTACACGGCGATGGCTGATGGGTGCAGAGGTACCAGTGGGAAGAAGCTTGCAGGGTGGTCTGGGAGATGGAGCTTGGACCTTGGCCCGGATTCTGGCCTCCACCTTCCTCTGGGCTCACTGTGCTTCCCAGCCCTCCCGGCCCAGCATGGGAAGCCCTCTCGTATCTCATGTCTGGACCCCAAATTCTGGGACCACCAGCAGGGGCTCCTCTCCCCTGCTGGCCAGGACCGGGCAAGCCTCAGGGTAGGGGCTCCGGACCACAGACCTGGGCGGTCTTCCCTCCCTCCCCCTTCTCTCATTCCCAAACCCTCCTTGACCGTCTCCAGGCCCAGGTCCCTGCTGTAGGTGCCACATGGTGTGTTGTGGCCACACACGTGTTCTGTGTGCATCTCGGCTCATAGCTGGCCTTGCCCAGGATCTGCTGGAACCAGGGTCATCATGGGGTGGGGAGCGACAAAGGCATGAGGGATCTGGCAGGGCAGGTCACTGTCTGGGTCCATCAGGGCTTTGACCAGATGGACAAAAAAATACCTTCCAGCCAAATGGCCTATGATCAAACATTATAATAAGAGCCAGTCCATGTTGAGCAGAAGCCAAACAGCTCCATCACAGAAAGCGCTTTGGACCAATAATTCCATAGTTATAACTTTATTATTAGAAATCAAAGCAGTCAGTATTAAAGTTGTAAGAAGTTTGCATAGCAAAGCAATTACATCTCGGCACTGCCAGCTGCTGGCCCGTGCCTGCTGTCTCACACGTCTGTCATGAGAGAACCTTTCCTCTGACCCAGGTCCATGGGAAGCAGGAGACTTTTGGTCCCTCATACAGTTTTCTTTTCCTCATAATCACTATATGTTTCACATCTGAACCAAAGGTGACGTTTTTCTGGACTTAATTGGATGTCAATCTGGACATTTTCCTATTTGTGAAATTGTGAAATTGCAGAGTTAACATTCAGCTTTCCATTCGTTCTCAAAAGCTGAGAAGTATTCTCAAGTTAGAATTGTTTTTGACGTTCTAAATACAGGCAAATCATTGAAGATTCTTAAACGTGATTTGGCTTACTTTTATACTTGTACACCAAACATTTTTATAGAGATTATACATACGACCTAAGTTGGTCTCTGTTATTCTGCCTCGTGTTATCATTCATATTTTTATGCATATTTTTTGACACCCCCCCCCCTGCCCAAAGGATGTAATATCTCCCCGAAGTTTTCCCACTGATTCTCTGCCTGTTCACCTAAGTGTCAGTGGTCCCCAGCCCGCAGGCTGACAGACGCCACGGCCTCCTTGCAGGACAGTCCCTGCGGTCCTGCGCCCCAGTCCCCTCCACCCCTGCTGGTTGATAAGCTGTGACCTGCGTCTCGCTGGGGCGGGAGGGGTGTGCGGCCTGGGAGGCCGAGAGCTGCCGGGAGAAGACGGGTGTCTCCCAAACATGCCAAGCGCTTGTGGGCTCCACCTTTACTTCAGATCAAAGAAAACACTTTTGATTTCCTATTTTTGTTAACACTAAATTTGAAGGTTGACCTTTAAAGCTACTTCTGTCTCCTGCTCAAAATGTCTCTGCCTCTTTGGGTTCCGGTACTGAAATCAAAATTTAGTAAGTTGTGTGGAAGGATGCAGTCATTTCCGGCTTTGGCCAAATGCTCACTGTGCTGGTAAAGCTTCTCTTACTGTCAAACTTTACTGCCCTTCGTCTAGTTTCTGACCTTTCAGATGCTGTGATAATCGCTTCTCCCAGGATCGTGGGAGCCCGGAGCCTGGAAACCAGAAGCTCCCCTCTTGGGCTCATGGGGCAGGGGGTCTCCCTCCAACTGCACTCGGTAATTTGGGGGGACCACCTTCCTGACCTTTTGTTTCAAAGATTTCGATGCATAAACGTCCCAGCCTTGGGGCTTTGCTGTTGGCCTGTTAACAGGAGGAGGTCTTTCCCCGCGGTGATTCCCGGTTTGTGGGAAGATGCCTTTGGTGGGTGCTCAGCGGCAGAGCACAGACAGCGGGGAGTGGCGTGGTCGGGCCACCCCGTTAGCTGACTGCTCACACAAACTTAACGCACGGCATTTCTGGGAAAGGAGCCTTGTGCGCACCATTCCCCAGACTGACCAAGAAAAGCTCCCCCAGAGCAAAGTCACCGTCTCGGCTCGGGGCCACCAAGTCCCGCAGACTGCGGCAGAGAAGTGCTCTGCCCTGCGCTCCGCCACACTGGGCGCTCCCTGCCTGCTGGCTCCCCTAACTATTCAGGAAGGAAAGGGGAGGGACAAGAGGCGCCTGGGTTTTGTGCCCGCCCCGCCCCGCCTAAGCCACCTCGTGTGGAGCGGCCCAATGGGCAGAGGCAGCAGCAGACCAATAACTTCAAGGTGGCGCAGCCGTCACTGGGGAAGTGGTGGCGGCTTGAACGTGTGCAGCTGCCGCAGGGGGGCATGGCGCCTGGGCTCTGGGTGGGTCTCTACTCTTGAGCCCACAGATTTGTCGGGGTGCAGCATGAGAGGAAGAGGGGCCACCACGGACCCCATCAGTTCGCTTGGGCATCTGCATGTTGCAGCTGCCACCATGGACACGGGAGGACCGAGGGGGCCACCGGGAGTCTGGCTGTGGCCTCGTAAGGTCTGGACGGCAGCTGGACAGCACCGAGGCTGTCAGGGCGCAGGTCCGGGCTCCAGGGACTTTACGGGGCATTTCAGGTGCACGAGAGCGTGTGGGAGGGGTTGGTCCCTGAGGATCGCGGAACAAGGACCAAAATCCGTGTCTGTCTGAATTTACCATCTGCTTCTCAGCCCTTCTGGGTTTCAGGACAGGACTGGGATGTGGGGTTGGCTCCTGGTAAAGGAGTCACTTGCAGACAGTCAGCAGACCCTGGCGGGGCGGGGTGTGTGAGGTGGCCTCTGGAGCATGAGTTCTCTGTGTGATGGGCGTTGTCTCGAAGTGTTATTTCAGTCTTTTATCTTGTTCCAAAATAGAACTTGGAGCAGTTTGCAGACTGACACGTGGAGGGGTCAGGGGAGGGATGACGGGGTGGGGAACGTGGCCCAGGCTGTGCGCCCCTGGTCGCTCACGTGCTCTCTGCGCCCGTGTTCCCACCAAGCCCGAGGCTGAATGTTTCTCCAGACCTTGGACCCTGACGCTCCTGCGGCACTTGTTAACAAACCCTAGATGCCCAGCTCCTCCCTCAGGCCCCAACTCAGTACGCTGGGCCCTGGAATCTGCCCCTTGGCTTCCCCATGACCCTCACAGCTGGACAGGGCTCCCGTGTCCCAAGCCTGGACAGCCGGCGGGGGGTTCTCTGTGCCGTCAGCTCTTGGCCACCTCCCTGTGCACGTCCAGCTGCTGGTCAGCCTCGTGTGCGGCAGGCCAGGCAACATTGCTTCCTGCCGCCCGAGTGCAGTTGTGCATGTTGTACACTGCACAAGGGCCCTTGGCTGAGGGGACAAACTGGGGCTGAAACCCAGCCCTGGCCCATGGGCTGCACGCAGCACACCAGCTACCCTGGTGCCCGAGAGTCGTCCACGTTGCTAAGGAGCTTGACCACAGCAGAGGCCTCGTCAGCCTCCAGCACAGGGGCCCCGGGGGCCAATCCCACCTCCTCCATCGCCTACCCGCTCCGCTCTGCGAGGATTTTGCACTCTCTGCTGGGCCCCGGCTTTCCCTGGCGCCTCCCCGACCCTCCCTACTGCTGCCCCCCAGGGCCCCTTTTCTGGGCCTCTCCACCCGGCCTCCCCTGCTGCTTCTCCACCTGCTCACACTGACACACATGCACGCATGTGTGCGCCCCGTCCCGCCCGTCAACCCCGTCCTCCCCCGCGTTCCCCCATCCCCGGCAGGGAGGTCTCCTGTGAGGTCAGCTTCTGATCGGGGGTCTCGCAGCCCCTTGGGCAGCCCCCGTCGGGGTGTTCCCCAGCCCTGCCGAGCCAGCCTGTGCCTCCCGGACACGGAGCCCCTGGACCTGGAGGGCTCAGGGCCCGCAAGCCTTCCACTGGGTCCCGTTTGCTGTGAGACTGTGGGGAATCGTCCATGAATCCTGATTTCAGGATTTGGGAGTTGTGACCAAAACAGCCTCGTTTCTCCTCAAAAATTTCCTTGTTTCTCAGTGATAAAGTTTTCTGATGATAAACAATACACATCTGAACTTACAAAACACAGTTATCAAACGCTATTAAACAGGGCATCGGCTGTCGTCTTGGGCAAGGAGTGGGGTGACCTCACGCCCGCCACATGGCTGCCTGGCTACAGGCCCCCGGCCGCCCCTGCTTGCGGCCTGGCACACGGCGGACACCGCAGGGGTGCCTTCTGCCTGCAGGACGCTGGGGAGGCCCTAGTCCGCAGGGAAAGGCCCCCAGGGCCCTGCTCAGGGATGGCTGCGGGTTCTCCTCTGCGGGGACCGGCCAGTCCAACTGCTCATGGATCGATTTTCTGATAACCGTGAAAAGGAAAAGAAAAAGAGGATGTGTAAGGCCCTCAGAGGCCCGAGGAGGAAACAGTCTGGGCAGCTGAGAAGCGGAAGGGGGAGCCCCTCAAGGGGGACAGGTGGTGGCAGAGGGGGTCCAGGCGGCCCAGGAGGAAGCTGACCCCAAGCTCGTGTGGCCGAGGTGGGTGAAGGTGGGCCTGCCTGCGCGGGACCGGGCTGGAGACGTGGCCAAGCCCCCGTCCTCCCGGTGAGGAGGTGACGATTCCCCCCTTCTGTCTCAACGTGGGGACAAACGAAGGGCTCAGGCTGTGGAAAGGGGCCGGGGATGAGGACAAAAGAGGCTGCAGCTTCGCCCTTCAGCTGCTCCCACATTAGCAGACGTGCGTGGTTCAGCTCCTGGTGGAAAGAAAGAGCCCCAAGTATCGGGCCACCAGGCTTATTAAAAAGTCGGTCTGATGGATGCGGGGTTTGACAAAACTGCATCTGTGGACGGGAGAAGCTATTTCCAGTGACCTGATAAATTAAACAAGTTATCACTATATTGTAATTATAATTATGTCAGGAAATAAAATAGAGATGGGAGGAAAGGTTCAAAAAAGATGGTTTTGAGTTAGAAGCTGTGCCATTCCAAACCCCAAGACTTGTGTGTAAGTTACTCCTTCAACATGGATGCCCCAGGAGGGAGAAGAGAGAGACAGACAGACAGAGACAGACAGAGGACTGAGCACAAAGACGTCCCCCAGCAGAGGCGAGCAGAGGGAAGGTGAGCCCCACAGGCGTGAAAGCTAAGTTCAGGCAGAGAGAGGCAGCTGCTCCACCAGGCATCTCCATCCTGTCTCTCTCCCCTGAGAACTGGCATCCTCCTGCCTGGTGGCCTCCCTGGAGGCCAGGCTTCTCTCAGTGCCAGAGGCAAACCCGCCAGCCCTCGGCGTCCCCTGAGACCGTGCAGGGCGGACTCTGGAAGTTTCCGTGCCGCTCAGGTTCCGGATGAGAGGGGACTGTGCCTGCGGGTGGCCCTCACCGCGTCCCCTTCCTGCCCCGGGACCGAGTCTCCACCGCGGCCTGGCCCGTCCCCGGGGACAGACGGTCACAGCCCCATGGGAGGGGAGGGCGCGGTCCTGGCCTCTCGAGAGCACCGTCCAGAAAAGGCCACAGTATCCGTCCACCACGTTCAGCTACGAGGACGAACGACACACGCCATACGGTCTAACAGAGCGGCCTAACCGGCGAAGAACAGCCTCGAAACCAGTACCCCGAATAAAATGGAAACCAGCCGTGGTTTAGGAACAAAAGTGTCATCAAATTCTCATTTTCTATCCCAGTAAACATCTTTGAATTAACGCCTATTCCACTAATTATGAAGGTTTTTTATTAGCGTTCTACTTGATTAATAAAGCACACACACATTACATATCATGTTGCTGTCATTTTCCCCTGGGGACGCATGCGGTGGTTTCTCAATCGCATTTGAAAGCAAGAGCGAGAGGGGGAGGTGGCTGGGAGCACAGAGGGAGCAAAACGGCTTTTTAAAAGTATGACGTTAATTTTGTAAGAAAAACAAAGCTTCTTAGACGGATCCTATCAAGTTACACCACCCAGTAAAGCAGATGGACAGCATCGCCTCACACGGCAGGGCCCAGCCCGGCGGCCTGGAGGCTGCGCTCGACGGTGCGCCAGGCTGTGGCCGAGGTCTGGGGGGAAGGTTGTCACCCGCAGAGTTCACTTCGGACCCTGCAGCGGAGACGCTGCTCCCAGCCATGGAGACGGAGCGGGAGGACACGGGGTGGACACGGGGGTGGACACGGGGTGGACACGGGGGTG
>NW_021703776.1:104017961-104044472 GCF_005190385.1 Monodon monoceros
GGGGGTGGACACGGGGTGGACACGGGGGTGGACACGGGGTGGACACGGGGTGGACACGGGGGTGGACATGGGGGTGGACACGGGGGTGGGCCCTGAACCCCGGCCGCTGGACCTTAGTCGGCACAAGGCCGAGGTGGCAAATGGACTCAGTGTGGGAGGAGAGGGCAGTGCTGGCTCCCCGTGACCTGGTGGTGGGGGGGTTAGGAGAGGATGGAGAATTTGTTCGAGTGCCTACCGTGCCCGCCTGAGGGCAGGTTGCAGTGCAGAAACGATGCAGTTAGTGTGGGTGTGGGTGGGGCTGGAGGCTGAGAGCAGAGTGTGATAAGGACAGGCCCAGGCTCGTAGAGTCGGGCTGTGGGCTGCCCCAGGGACCGCCATGTCCCCACACGAGGGCTCAGAACTCCCAGGAGAGTGAGGCATTTTTAACAAGGCTTGATCTGCCAGCTGGTGCGCGGAGGTGAGCCCACGTGTGCATTCACCAGGAATTCCAGGGAACCCACTCCGGCCCCGACACAGACTCATGGTGTCACTGTGGAGAGACGCACTGAGCACGCCGTGAAGTGCCTAGTTGATAGAACTGCAACATGTAGAGCGTTTGTTTTCTCTTTGTAAGATCGCATCTAACTGCTTGTAAAACTTACCTTAGTCTCAAGCAACAATTTCATAGGAACGCATCCCTAACTCGCTTGACGGTTAAGCCCCGTGGTGTCGCAAAGGTGAATGGTCAGACCTCCCCACCCCAGGACATGCTCTGTGCCCAGAGAGACACGCCGGGGGAGTGGCCGAGGGTCGGGACGAATTCAGAGCCTGTGCCGTCCACGTTCGCTCTGAGAGCCACCGGGCCCCGCCCCCCGTGAAGTGGGGTGACTGTCCCCTGCCTGTCCTCCTCACTGACACCTGGTGAGGACTCGGGTCCAGGAGGCCTCACAGGCTGCTCTGTAGCCTCCCGAGTCCCCGTGTTTCTAGCTGGTCTTGAAGACCAGGGACGGTAGCTCCTGCTGTACCTGCGCCCCCCTGAGCAGGGTATACACTTGGTGCACACAAGTGTCAGTATTGTCAGGGAGGAAAGCCCTCCTTGTGGCTGGGAGATGCACAGCCCGGGTCTCTGGTGCCACTTGAGAAGGAAGTCTCATCTCGATAATAAAACTTCAAACAGGTGCCCGCTGCGGGCTCTGATTAGGAGCTCCCGTCGGGATGGGTGCCGAGGTCCCAGCTGTCCTGGCCGGGCCTGGGACGGAAGCGCCAGGAAGCGGAACGGGCGCCCTGCCCGCCCAGGAGACCGGCCGCTCCTCAGACCCTCGGCGCCACGTTCAGGTCGCGCCGTGTCCAAGACTCTCCTGCACGTTCTCACCTCGCGTGTCCAGCTCCGCCTTCCGGTCCACCATTCCGGCTTCAGGTGCTCCCAACCCTCCGTTTCACCCGGACAGCCTGTGTCTCGAGAGCGAGCTCTCCCTCGTTTCCAAATAACTGCTCCCCTTGGGTTTCGCCTCTAAAAGTTTGGTTGGGTTCTTTTACTTTTTCTTTCCCGTTTTATTGAGATATAATTTACAAACAGCATGGTGTCAGTGTAAGGTGTGCAGCACAACGATCCGACTCACATCCGTCACGCAACGACGACCGCAGTAATTCAGTGAACAGCCCTCATCTCAGGTAGACGCAAAATAAAAGAAATAGACTATCTTTTTCCTTGTGATGAGAAGTGTCAGGACTTACCCCCTTAACAATTCTCCACAGCACACAGCAGCGTTAACTCTACTTCTCGTGTCGTACATCACACCCCTAGGACTCATTTACCTTATGACTGGAAGTTTGTACCTTCTGACGGCCTTCATCCAACTTCCCTCCCTCCCACCTCCCGCCCCTGGTTACCACAAATCTGATCTCTTTTTCTACGAGTCTTTCGGTTTTGGGAGTATAATTGACCTTCAACGCTCTGTAAGCTCCTGTTACACAACATAGTGATTCGACATTTCTGTGCTTCAAAATGATCACCACGGATGTCTAGTTACCATGTGTCACCATACGATGACGTTACCTAGTTACTGACTGCATTCCCCGCGCTGTACATTTCAGCCCTGTGACCCATTTACTTTGTAACTGGAAGCTTGTCCCTCTTAATCTCCCACACCCATTGCTTTCTTCCCCTCAGGCAACCACTTGTTTGCTCTATGACTGTTTTGCTGTGTTTGTTGGTTTTGTTTCAAAGCCACTTGCTCTTTCGCGCTGTTCTTCTTCTTTAAGCCATTTAAGATGCTTAAACCCATCACCACCTCCCCTTGTCGTGTTACCGCGGTTCTTCACAGCAGTGACCCTCGCCAACTGCGCTGCATTTCCTCCTGTGCTTTGTGACGTTTTATTAAGAGCTGATTGTCATGCGGGCATCTCCTCTGGGGGTTGCACATGGTCCATCCAAGTGGTTTTGCCTCCACTGAGGTTGGGAGCTCAGAGTTTTGTTGGGGTCGGATCAGATTTTTCACCCCACTTTTCAGCGAGGACTCCCTGTGCCCCGTGGACATGGGGAACCAGCCCTAGCCCCGCAGACGGTGCCTGTCTTCTTCTGGCTGGACAGCGGGGCCGGCCCTTCTTCAAACTCCTCCCTCCCTTCTGTGGCTCCGAGGCAGGGGCATATCACAGCCAGCTTGTGTGCACTTGCAGGACCAGACTGTTAACTTTTTAGGAATTTTATGAGCTGGTTGTTAAATATAGCCACTATTAAAATTCAATCATATTAACTGACAAGCTAGATTAATACACAGGTAAGGAATACTCAAAACTTATCGCTTCCTAATTGTGTGAACTACATTTCACTCTCACAACTCTAGTAGCTGTCTTCTCGTGTAATCCTTTTCATCTAGGGAGTCCACATTAAAATCACTCACGGTGTGTTTACATCACAGAAATGAGCAAATATGACAAGTCAATGCTTTACGTGTGTCCGGCTGATCGTCTAGACTTGAAGTAAGGGCTGGAGAAGAGACACTGCTAATGCGATTAGACTTAAACACGAGTGGTGTCTGCAAGGGTCACATCTGAACAGCACACGAAAACAGAGGACACATTCCTCTGGGCCCCGAAACCAAGATCCAGCTCCGCAAAGAGGTCGCTGGCGCCACTGGTGAGCAGGGGAGTTCTGACCACACCACCTGTTAAGGTGAAAACAACCCGTGTTCAAGCTGGAACCACGGGTCGGCCACAGACGCGGGAATCCCACAAAACCGAAGCCGGCCTCCCGCGAGGATCCGTTAGCTCCGTGGCGTCCACAACAGGGAAGGCTGTGTGTGTTTTTATTGGTGCCGGTTGCATGCATTCCCAGCACCCCCTGCGCTGACCCCAAGTGGACCGCGTGGACCAGGGCCTCTGCCCCCTTGGGTTCAGCAGCGATCATGCTGCCCACACAGATCCTTCCATATCCCACCTGTCTTTAGAGCTGCCTACACACAACGTTTGCAAGGTCCATTTTGCCCAGCATCCCTCGATATTCCTGGCTGAGGGCCATCTTTATGTCACATACAGATTCTGACACGTGTTTATCACAAGAAGTGTCACCCATTGCTATGTGCGCTTGTATGAAACGGTGACAGCAACTTTCCAACACACGGAAAGCAGAAGCTTCCTGGATGCCTGGGCAGGATTTTAACAGGAAGCAAACTCAGGCAAGGAGATGCTGGTGGGGCCGAGCTAACAGAGTGTAAGTGGACGCCCATCGGTTGAGATTGGGGGCCTGACTTCTTGAGATACAAACACCAGCATTTAGTCGGGCACCACAGGCCACGTGTCTTACTACCACCAGCCGAGATAGACCAGCACAGGACAAGAGGGAAGCCGCCAGGTCACACCCAGCAGCGCTGTCCCTCCGCGGCCAGGGTTTGACTGCTCCCAGCGTGTTCTCCGGTTTTGAGGCTCCTGGGACGGCCCGTGTCTCTGTGAAGTGGTGGAGGGCCCCCTCTCCTCTGCAGACAGCAAAGAAGGGGGAAGGGGCCACCACCGCTCCCTGACACTCCCTGGGCAGACACGCACTAAAGAGGGGACAGGGACACACAGAGCACAGACCACTCCCCATCTTTTGACTGAGATTCTTTAATCCCTTTTTTAAAAACACTTTTCATTTTATTTATTTTTTATTTTTTTGGCCGCGCCGTGCGGCATGAGGGATCTTAGTTCCCCGACCAAGGATCAAATCTGCACCCCCTGCAGTGGAAGTGCGGAGTCTTAACCACTGGACTGCCAGGGAAGTCCCCTGTTTAATCACTTCTTTTTAAAAATCACTTTTTAATGAATAAAATCTCAGCGACACTCGACACCCCCCTGTACACACCCAGCTATGCAAATAAAATAGCAACTCAGTATAGAGTTCTAAGGAATATACACACGTTGTTATAGGAATCCAAACGCCCGCACCTTCAGGAAACAGGACGGATGGGAAAAAGCTGCTCTCTCATCCCAAATAATGACCATTCAAATGTGAAATCAGAAGTTTAATTGGACACAATTAAATATATTTATATATCTCACACCGAAGAAACATAAGAAGTTAGAAATTACAAGTAGGTATATGCTTCCTATATTCAGATAAACTAGTTTCTATTAATTATTTAGATTCCACATAGAGAGAAACAACGTTGGGAAAGAAATTATAGATATTAAAGCAGATATACATGACAACACCATTTAAAGACACAAACAACATTTTGGCATTTTTCTCCCCATTCAGCCGGCTGCTTTCCCTATTCTCCTGTCTTCTGAGATGTAACACCTATTTAAGATGGAAAAAACGGTGGGCAGCACGGGAAGCAGAGGTACCAGGGTGACCGGGGAGCGTCTTGTTCCCTAAAACGAGACCAGCGACACCCAGAGCCGCCTGCACACCTTCCCAGATGTTTACGCGTCTTCAGTTTAAGGAAGTGCATTCTGTTTCGGGGCGGAGGTGGTACATTTGGCGCTCAAGTGGTATTTTGGCAAATCCAGATCGTTGCTAGATGTGTGTGTCTCCGTGACATCAGGCAAGGGGGCAGGCAAAGAGATGAACAGTCTGAGCCCTGGGGGGAGCCCGGGCCATCCCTCTTCCCCAGCTGCTATGATCCCACATAGGTAAAAAGCAAAAAAAATGCGGGTCTCCCTGCGTTCCTCCCACGGTGAAAGCACCCCTGGTCTTCTCTGGATGCCAGCAGGGCCCGAGCCTTCCCAGAAAGGGGACCATGGGTGCCTGCCGGGAGCTGGCCGAGTGCCCAGCTTTGCCCCGCACCCCCTCTGATTTTGGTCGCCCTGCAGGGAAGCGTTTAGCTGCGTCTGTGTAAATCCCTATCTGTAGTTCATAACCGTGTCTGGAGTTTGGGGCTCGCCCCCTACCTTGCCCAGGAGAGGCGTCCCTGCGGTGGCTGGCCTGGAAGCAGGCACTCTGGGTGGGAAAGTGTTTGCCCCCAGCGGCCCTGCCCATCCTCGGGGGTGGAAGGCCGGGAGGGGCTGTCGACAGTGCTGGGCGGGGAGGCTGTTGAGCGGCCGGGATCAAACGAAGAGCTGGGACGACTTTCTTATTATCTGCCCCAAGGCTGCAGAATGTCACCATCCTGTCCACCTAACTCCTCAATAAGCCGCGGGTGTCTCCAGTGATAAACTGTTGGCAAGACAAACGCCGACTGAGTTTCTTACGGCCGGTGGCCTCCATTTGGTGCCTCATCGGCCTCTCTGGGCCCCGCCCTGCACAGCTGACACTCCTTCAGGAAGTGACAGGTCACGAGCCAACTCTATTCCGGGGACCACGCTGACTGCGCCATCAGTACGACATGATTGCGGTTAAGAATGTGGATGGGTGCTTTAAGGAAAAATAATTTTTTTTTTCAAGAAAGTGAAAATAGATGAACTGATTGCCCCCAGTAATTGCATCTTCCCACAGATCTCTCTTTATTATTGTTTGGTTGAACAAAAATACACATTTTAACTGCTAAACTGCACTGACTACAGAGTCTTAAGGACCCGATTACGAGGCAGCTGCACTGGGAGACGTGGTTAAGTCGTCCCGTGACTGCAGACGGCTTTCCCCGGGGCCTCGGGAAACGCACTCACTGGGGAAAGGCTTTGAGGATGGCGTTCACCTCCTCGGCCACGGCCGTCAGCGCAAACTCGAACTGCTCCTGGAGGGACAGAAGGAAGGAGATGTGAGTGGGGGTCCCTTCTACGCCAGCCTTGGGCTCCCGTGTGTTACTCTGCAGAAAGAAACTGTTTAGGAGAAAAAGGGAAAGGTCACAGATTTCCGTGGAAAGGAGAACAGGGCACTGGTTTGCAGGATAAGACCCAATGCCGACGAGCCACACTTCTCGTGTGGGAAAGTCTCATTTTTTATGGCTGCAAGAAGCTGCCAGTAGACACATGAGCGGGACAACGGCTGCCTGAGGCTCCACGCGCCCCGCCAGGCTCCTTCTGACGGCAGCGCCCAACGCGCGGACCCCCCGATGGGTGGGGCTGGATGCAGCTGCCGGTCCTTCCTAGACTCGCCACGAAAACGGTCACAATCACGACCCCTCGGGGTTCCCTGGCCTCAGGATGTAAAGTGTGGTGCTTTCGCTGCTCTGGAAATCCACCCATCACCCAGCTCAATCCGATTCCGCTCCGTTTGCTAGGAACCCTCACGTCACCCTCAACCGTCCCAACTTAAGACACGCGCGCACACGTGCTCACGGACGCCAGCGCACCACGGACGGGACACGCCTCTCGTGCAGCTGAAACCTGCCAGGACTGTTGGGTAGAAACGAGGGGCGAGTCCAGGGTGTCGGGACCGTCCGCTCCTCCAGAGACCAGGGCTCGGCAGACAGCGGGTGAGCCCACCTCTCCCACAGGGCTTCCCGGGCTCCCGGGTCCACCACCTGCTCCCAAACTCTGCATGAAACACTCAAAAGTAGTGTTATCAAGCACTTCCCACTACACCAAAGAAGTCACAAAAATAATAAACTATGCAAATGATCACCTAGCTAAGGATTTTTGATGAAGGAAAGCCCTACTGATGGCTTAAATACTTGATAATTCCAGTCATAAACAGACTTGAGTCCAAAGCCCAAAAGAATGATCAATTTCCACTTTGAATGGCCAGTATGTAATAGAAACATAGAAACTAGCTCCAATTAAAACAGCAGACTCACGTATGTAGAGAACAAACTTGCGGATTCCAGCGGGAGGGGAGGCGAGGGGTGACACAAGGGTGGGGGCGTGGCAGCTGCATCTACGGGGTGGAAGAGGCTCAAGAATGGACCACACAACACAGGGAACAAAGCCAGCTCTCTGTCACAACTGTAGGTGGAAAGTAACCTTGAAAATTGTATAGCAATTAAAAAATTGATAGTAAATAAATAAACTAGCTAAAAACATAAAACAGCAGAGAGTCAACCAAATTTAACGCTCACGTTGGGACAAAGGCCAGTTTCTCACCAGTGTTCCTCTGACCTGACACTGAAGGGATGATCTGCCGGGTTCTAACTCGGAGCCTCTGCTGGCGGCCACGAGCCTCCCACGGACACGGTGGATCCCCCCGCGGAAGAGCCTCCCGGCCCGTGTGCAGGGACCCCCTCGGGGCTGGTGCAGCAGGAGGCGCGCCCACGTGGGCCCAGCACACCCCAGCACCGTGTTCCCGCACAGACAGGCCCTCTCCTCCCCTCGAGGCCTGGTGCTCAGGCCTGCTGCCACCAGGACCAACGTGCCCTGGGGAAGCCGCCCCGTGCCGCCGTCTCTTGAGCCAGCGGTCGGCCCAGCAGGGCGTGTCACATGCAGGACTTGGTCCGAGACACGGGAGCAAGCCCATCAGACGCCTGCCTCCCAAACGATGACTTGCCGACGGGCAGACGAAGGTCCGTGATGACTCAAAAATGTGAAAACATGAAGGGGGCTCTCTGGGAATCTCACTGTACATTTCCCACGCGTGTTTATACGGGAATCCACCCTAGAGCTTGTCTTCAAAGGGAAAAATGGACAAGCAAGAGATTCGCACTGTGGCCTTGCTTATATAGGAAGACACCGGAAAACACCCAATGCCAAAGAGAAGAAAATTATTTTATAGAAAAGTGTCTAATAAGAAAGCCAGCGTTTCTGCTACCACGTGAAGTGACAAAGGCGGAGGCAGACCTGCCCCTGTGTCTTGACTGTAATCATTTAAACACTCTCCACTCACAGGACCACGCAGAGGACCGGGCTGTGGGACGAAGCAGGTGCAGTTTAAGCCACTGCTGGGGAGACCGTGGGGCGGAGGGGACGAAGGTCCGCGGGTTCCACGCGATGGTCCCCGCTCAGCTGCCGAGAGGGCTCTGACGGCAAAGCCCGGAAGGCTGGGCCCTCGGGGCTGGACCGCGGTGAGAGGGGCTGTCAGCGCCCGGCCCGTCATCCTGGAAGGCTCCGGCGCCAGCTCCCCCCCCAGCTGCTCCCCCGTCACAGGTGGGGACTGTGTGTGGCCCACATTTTGAGCAGCGTCGCCTTAGCTGAGATGCCTGGGTGGGGACGCCAGAAATCGGGAAGAACCTAGCGTTTGAAGTCCTTTTAAGATAGAAATTTACTTTAAGAAAACCGTTAACATAAAGGCAGAAGCTGCACTTAATGAATACAA
This sequence comes from Monodon monoceros, assembly GCF_005190385.1. Taxonomy (NCBI): domain Eukaryota; kingdom Metazoa; phylum Chordata; class Mammalia; order Artiodactyla; family Monodontidae; genus Monodon; species Monodon monoceros. The sequence goes on from NW_021703776.1 coordinate 104,026,543, forward strand.
TTCAATAAATGACAAGGTGACCATTTTGGCCTGGACTCAAGCTTAGGACAAGAGCCATCTGAGCAGGGAGGACTCGGGGCGTCCTGGCTGTAACACATCTGAGCTGACTGCGTTTGCAAGGATAGGAAATCAGAGGGAGGGCTGGGATACTCTAAGCAGGAAGATGTGCTAAACACAGGAGACCCGCGGGACACGGTCCGCTGTCTCTCCCAGGGTCCCTGCCCCTCCGCGTGAGGAGCCGCCGAGGCAGGACGTCCGAGCCCTGCGTCCACACAGGACTGGGCAGTGTGGCCCTAAAAGGGGTCAGGACGGAATGCCCTCTCCCAGCTCCACCCCGACCTCGGACACCAGAGACAGAGATGGGGCACAGGGCCCGCGTGCTGTGTGCACGTGTGTACATGTGTGTGCACGGGGAGGGTGGGAGACAGAGAGACAGAAGTACAGAGAGGGATGAAGAGACAGAGACAGAGAGACAGAGGGCTTCCCTGGTGGCGCAGTGGTTGAGAGTCCGCCTGCCAATGCAGGGGACACGGGTTCATGCCCCGGTCTGGGAAGATCCCACATGCCGCGGAGCGGCTGGGCCCGTGAGCCATGGCCGCTGAGCCTACGCGTCCGGAGCCTGTGCTCCACAATGGGAGAGGCCACAGCAGTGAGAGGCCTGCGTACTGCAAAAAAAAAAAAGAAAAAGGAGAAGAGACAGAGACAGACAGAGACAGAGGGAGAGACAGAGAGACAGAGGGAGAGACAGAGAGACAGAGGGAGAGACAGAAAGACAGAGACAGAGAGAGACACACACAGAAACCGGGAGGCGTAAACACGCCTCCAGGAAGGCGAGTCGGGGTGTCAGGGGCGGACCCGAGCAGTGGGAAACACAGGGGGTGAAGTCAAAGTGCAGAAAGGGGACAGGTGGGTGGGGGGGAGGCAGTGCACGGAGACCACGTGGACGCACCTGTGTGTATCCCAAGGGGGCAAACGTGACATCATTACTTGGAGGTGACTGAACACACAAGTCGAATGGCTTTTATTTCTAAGTGACAACTGTAAGAGGAAATTTTATGATGGAAAAGCAAGTGTCAAGGCCTTTGATTAAAAGGGCACGTTTCTTTCAGGAGATGCACTGAAGGGGAAGGAAGGAGTCTGTTTACAAGACACGCACGGAGGACAGCTTCACTCATCTTCTGAAGTGTGTTATTTTAATTGCAGCCCCTGATTTCACCTCTCTTCCTAAAAATGAGCGTTTTGCTGGGCCTGTCATGGACGTACAGTGACGGGGTCGTGTGGACGTCACGCACCCACGTGCCACCTCTGCCTGGATGTCCTCTTGCCCTTGTGCCGCCTCCACCCCGCAGGGCTGGGTCTGTCCTCTGAGTGTCTGAGGGGGCACAGCCGTCCACCAGGCATCCGTGGTTGCTTTGACTGAGAGCTTGCTTCCGGGTGGAAACACAGCTCTCTGTGACTTTTTACAACCTAATGAAGTTCTGTGCCCGGCTAGGCGTCGGGGCTCCGTGGCTGCCCCAGGCCCCAGCCTCAACGAGCGCAGAGCTTACTAACTGTTCTGACTGTATTCGGCTCAAATGATGCGATTTGACTAAATGGGTTCAAATGAACAGACTGTGGATGACCTTCTCGTGGCTCGTGGGAAACAGCATTCAGATTTACGGCACTGTTTTGTCCGAGGAAATTTCCTACGTTTTTGTTAAATTGAACTTTAGGGAAAGCTCAGTTTCATGGAGTGAGATGTTGGGCAGAGCAGCCATCGATGAAGAAAGAACGGGGGCGCCTGTGTGTTTACTATGCGTTATCCCTGAGATTCCAGGAGCTGAATTTCTGCTCTGCACGGCAGCCTCGGAGAGCTCACACACAGCCCAAGAAAAGGGCGGGTGTCCGGGGCAGTCCATCCACACAGGAGGTCACAGCTTGCCAGCCTCTGCCGTCTGGGAGCACCAGAATGTTGGGGCAAAATCCTCTGGCCACTAGTGGCCCTTTGTCACTTAAAGAAATCAGGATGCTAGTGACTATAAGGTACGTGATGCTAACACAGGGCAGTGCCCCTTCCTCCAGGCAGGGCTGGAAGACCACCCCTTTGGGCTCGTTCTGGCCAACGGGCTGCAGACCACAGAGGGCTGAATGGGGTTTGTAATGTATTAGGAAATTTTCTTTTCTGTTTTAGAGAGAAGATCCGTCTTCTCAATAACTTTGCCTAGATCCATCCCAGAGTCCGTGTGTTTTGAGGATCCTTGTACCCTTGCGGGGCGGACGGGCCTGCCTGGGAGGGGCCCGGCTGCAAGGAGGGAAGCGACGGGTTTGAATTTAGGGTCCTAAGCATTATTCACACAGCAGTCAACGGTGTGACAGGGAAGGCAGATTTGACCAGAGACAGAATCAGCTCTTCATTCCTGGCTGTAAGTCGCCCCTGCTGCCCCAGCCCCGGTTCCGGGACGTGTGAAGTTTGCAGCTGCCAGTGGCCATGTAGGGCCCAGACCATCCAGGACAGTGAACCAACCCCGCATTTCTGGATGACCAGGCCACTACCCCCAGCACGGTCAGTCCCACGGGCGCTAAACCCGTGGGCTACGGCACTGGGACAGCATCGCGTTGTGGTAAAGCTGAACCACAAACAAACAGGTGTGAGCAGGGTCCAGTTCTCCCCGGGACGCCACCACTGCCAACGGAGAAAGAGTGACCAGTGGGGAATGCTGGCGGCCGCGCCCTGAGCCCAGGGGCCGAGCTCACCTCTCCAGCGAGGACACACACCTTCTCCGGTACGCTCCTGTCAAGACGCACACCCGGACCCCATCACAGGAGCACCAGACACACCCCAGCCAGAGACAGTCCAAGAAGCACAACCAGACCTGGCCGGTCCTCAAGGCCACGGTGCTGCCCACCAGAGGAGGCGAGGGGGACGTGACCAGTGAGCGCACCGTGTGGCTGCTCCTGGAAGGGACCCTGCTGCAGAGAAAGGTCCCTGGGAGATTTGACGCGGTCCGTACGTGAGTCAGTGGCATCGAATCAGGGCCAGCTTCCTGGCCTCACTTGTTCCCTGTGGTTATGAAGCGTAACCGTGGGAAGCTGGTGAAGGGCACACGGGAATTACTTGTATTTTTTCTGCAAGTGTTTGCAGGTCTGAAATAATTTCAGATTTCAAAAAGTCTAAGAAAACATGAAGTGTGCAGTGACTTTCACATAAGATTCCACAGAAGGGTCTGGTGACAATGCTGCGTGTTCTAGGGCCCGAAATAAAGCGGAGGGACAGAGGGGCCGTCGGTGCTGATGTCATCAAGCCGCTCCCCCCCGCCCCAGCCCAGATGCGGGAAGAGATCAGGGCAGCTGTGATCGCCAGCTAGGGCTGGGCAGAGTCCTGACCACTGAATGCTTCCTCTGGTCCTGCTCAGAAGAGGTTTCTGATTCTACAAGAGAATTAAGCTGCTTTTGCCTCAGTGCTTGGGGCTTCGACAACGCGGAACCAGCCAAAGGGCCCTTGCAATGATCTCCAAGGTCACAGTGTGCTCGCTGGACTTACCAGGCTCCCGGCTTCTCCCTCCTCAACGGAGTGGGCGGCATTTACACTTCTCTCTCCCTCAGGCTCAGACACTGCATTGTCCTGCTTGATTTCGCATAGTGACAGCGAGGGAGGGACAGCGTAGGAACTGCTTGCCCTTTGTGGGGGACAGTGAGACCCCGAGGCAGGACGACTGGGGCCCCAGAATCGTCACCACCAGGCACCAAAGCACAACCCGGCTTGATTTCACAGGAGAGCTTACGATAACTTAAAGTCTCCTCGAGCATAGAGCAGCGATTTTGCAAGGGCATCTTTCACGATTTGTGGCCTTTGGTGGAGGCGCTAACGGCATCGGAGGGTCAGGACTCCACACTGGGAAGAAGATTCTGTATTTTATGGCTGCAGGCTGTGTGGGAGTGTTTGTGGCTGGACACAGATATGTCTGGAATGCTGAGAGAATGGGTCATCCCAGTGACCTGTTTCTAGCTCTGGTTAACCCAAGGCCGACCAGGAATCTTTTGTCTTTGCTCTTTTTGCTGCAGACTTGGCCTTTTTAATAAGTATGCACACGAGCTACTCAGGGTGCTCAGGGACCCAGCAGCACCTGGGGACGTTCTGGTGACCACTGTCCTGATGACCGCACGGCAGAGCTGCAGCTGTGGAGCCGGAAATACGGGAGGTGGGCAGAATGTTGCATGAACACAGAACATTCCATGCAGGGGTGCCGGCGTTTATCACTGACCTCTGACTATAAAACTGCAATGTTCTCCCTCCCTCCCCAAATCTGGCACATGGAGAGTTCCCAGGGCCTGAGATCCGACTGCATCTGCTCAGGCTGAAATGTCTGGCTGCTGCCGGAGCTGCCCTCGACCCTGCAGGGAGGCGCTGCCCGCGTCCTGCCCCGTGCAGCCCTGGCCTGGGAGGAGGCCAGCCGGCCTGACCCTCGCTCCTCTCGAGAAAACCTCCACACAAAGACCCACCCCCGCAAAGCCCTGGCAGCCCCGAGGACTGGCCGACAGTACCTTTGTCTGAACCATGCGTGGCCTCTGGTCCCTCAAGTGCTCCAGCGTCGCGGCAATGTCGATCTCTTTAGCGCCTGCAACAAACACAAATTGGGCTGAGTTCAGGCACAAGACAATCCACGCTCTGCGTCCCTCGCCTGCTGCCGGGGTCCCTCAGGGCTCAGCGGCCAAATGACAATGACAGTCATCCCTCAGCTGCCCGGCTGGCAGGCAATTTCAGGGTTCACACAAGAAAACAGGGCAAGGCGGCTTTCGTTAGCATTGATTCAAGAAGGCTGGGCTGAAAAATGTTATCAGGTACCTATACAGACGCCCACAGCAAGCTGTCGCCAGGAGCGACTAAGGCTTTCTTGGTTCTTTTTTTTTTTGGTGGCATTTTAAGACTTTTATTTTTTTTGGCTGTGCTGCACGGCTTGCGGGATCTCAGTTCCCCGACCAGGGATTGAACCCAGGCCACAGCTGTGAAAGCCCGGAATCCTAACCACTAGGCCACCAGGGAATGCCCACGAATTTTTTTTAAAAGATATTTTTGATGTGAACCATTTTTAAAGTCTTTATTGAATTTGTTACAATATCGTTTCCATTTTATGTTTCGGTTTTTTGGCTGCGAGGCATGTGGGATCTTAATTCCCTGACCAGGGATCGAACCCGCGCCTGCTGCGTTGGAAGGCGAAGTCTTAACCACTGGACCGCCAGGGAAGTCCCCCCAACAATGTTTTAAGTCATAAGAAGTAGCATATGAACTTTAATTTCTGTTGCATAGGATTTTTATTCAGAGAACTGATCTTATACATCTAAATACTGGCTTCTAAAGGCAGAGCTCCCTGCCTGTTAGAAGTGTGTTCCAAATGTTAAGAAAAGGTCAGGACGCCCCACGTGCTCACGGGTTAGTCGTGTGGCCTAGATCCCCTCCTACAGACGCACCCACCTGACACCAGGTGACTTGGGTGCCACAGATATAATACTATTTGAGTTTAAAAATGTAACCTTACGGATTCCGCGTATATTCTTGTTTTTGCATCTTGCTAGGTACTTTGGTAGCTGGACAACAAACAAGACCGGGTCCCAAGCTCGCGAGCTTCTTACAGTTCAGAGGGGAGCATCTCATGTCTGCCGTGCAATCCTGTCAAATGCTGGGGGCTTGGGCGGGGTGCACCTCTGAAGTCGGCCGGGACCCCCCCCACCAACCCCCAGTAGGTGCATGTCATGCACAGCATTTTTCTCACGGTGCAAGAACTGTCACCACTCCCTGTTCAGGGGAAATTGAGGCTCGTCCCGGTCACGCAGAGCAGGTAGCCATGCTCATCGGACCCAGATGTGGAAGCGGGACCGGGCTGGTGGCCACCAGGACGGCTCTGGTCTCCCACTTCCATCACACCTGCGTGTGCACAGCCCTGCCCTTGGCCGGGAGCTGGGAGGCGCGCCTGAAAACGTCCAAGGCCGCGGCAGCCTTAGTGCCCTGGTTCATCCTGGAGGCCTGAGGCCCACGTGGGTGACAGCTGAGCCGCCAGCGCCTTTTTCCGAGCGGCAGGGAGATGTCGCTGGGGACACGGATGAGGATGGGAGGGAAGGTGGGGGGACCACACACTGTCTCAGGGAGAGGGTGCCTGAAGTGGGAGGGGCTGGCGGCTGGAGGGAAGGTGGGGACGGCTGGGAGGAAACACATTCCAACCAGGTGCTGTGTTCGCATCAGGGAAACTGCCACGAGTATTGGGAATCTGGCAGTAAGTCGCTGAGAGCGGGAGGCCAGGATCCGGGCTGACCCCCCTTGGCCAGCATGGTGGCCAGTCCGAGTGCCTCGAGGTGTGGGGACAGTGTGGCATGAGCTCACCACATCTAAGCCGGCCGTCCTTCCAGACAATGAACGCCCTCCGTCGGGTATGGGAACACCCCAAGCCCCCCCGACTCTTAAATCAAAGTCTTTCTAGGAAGTCTTTCTTTCTGGGGGATCCGCCGAGAAACTCGTCCAGGCGGAAGGCAGGGTCTCCTGTTCGCCTGAAGGCTCCTCTGAAGGTGTCAGAAGTTGTCGAAAGCTGACAAGGTCACAAGATGTACACTCTTGTTTGGGGGGGAACCTGTGAGCCCAGAACAGCCTGAAACAGTGGGTGAAAGAGGGGCTCCGGGGGGGTCCCCCGGCCATGTGTGCAGCGGCCCCCCGAGGGGCCCCTGTGCCAGGAAACTGCTTCCTCATCTCCCCAAAGGAACACGGAAATGGGCTTCTTCAAACCACAGGTTTGCCTTAAGAAAGTGAAGTCCTACGTGGAGAGCGAGCAAGGGAGGGGGTGTCCCACCCGAGACCTGAGTTCTCGTCCCCCCAGAAACACCCAGCTGCCATGTCAGGGTGGCCCCTCTGGACGCAGCACGGAGCTGCTGCTGCTGTTTAATTCCAAGCACGAAGAGGCCCGACTGTGGGCAGGACGCAGAAAACGCCACCTGGGTGCGTCCGGGGCGGGCGCGAAGCTCCAGCAGGAGCAGAGCACCGAGGGGCCTCGCGGGGACCCGCGAGTCAGTGCGTGGTGACCGCGCGATGCACAGAACGTATTAGCTGCTCAGTGAATGTGACCCCGTGGATTCTGTGAGCAGAGCCTTCTGGGAGAAGTGCTATCTCTGGGCAGCTCTGTCCTCCCGTCCCGTGGACGCCAGGAGAACGAGGTGTGGGGTAGAGGTTGATTCACCAGTTCAGAGACGATCCTAGTCCTTTAAAAACAAAATCCTGAGGGGTCCAGACTTAACCCCCCACTTTTTAAGGTTGCTCAGGGCAGCGTCTTTAGTCCTTGAAACCGGTTTGAAAGACTCTTTCAACAGCCCTTTTCTTCCGAAGGGCTAGTCTGAACAAGAGAACCCGCACGAAGTCCTGAACCCCCCGTCCCTCCTCCGTCACCCTGCAGCGACTCTGCAGGGCTCTGCCTGGGGCCACGTGCAGGTCCCCTCCGAAGGCAGCTCCGTGGGGAGACTGTAGGGCCACCGGGTGACGCTCTGATCAGGTGCTACGGACGAAACCTCTCTTTTCACTGTGCTCTCCTTCGGACGACTGCTGACAGAGGAAGGAGAAGGCCTACTTAGGGTTTCCCTAGACAGGGTCCGGGGAACGCGAAACGCCCGGGGACCACGTCTCAGATCACGCTTAGCCTGAAGCCAAGGCTCAACAGTGGAGGGAATCAAATTAAACCTTATGAAACCGGACAGCGCTGAAAATAGAGAAGTAATGGATTTATCAGGTAGAATCAGTGGTCCGATGTGGATGGCTGCTGTCTCCCTGCGTGTTAGGATTGAGGAGAGTTAGTTATCTGAAGTGTGTGTACAGAGAGAAGTTTTAATAGAGCACACATGCAGGATCTTCTACGAGGGGCGGGGAGGCACGGCCCTGCATCCTCTTCGGTGACCCCGAGCATCCTGGTGACCCTGAGGTGCACGAGACACACAGTCTGCGTTTATAAACCAGAGCCTCGGGGCTGGAGGGAGGGGTGTGTGTCCTTCTTCACCTTATAAAAGGCTTTACTGAAGGTAAAAGGATTTGTTTAAATCCCCCAAATAGCTAGGAAGCTCCCTCTAGTGCTTTTAAAATGGAATGCTCTCTACAAATCCCATTTTGCTGATCACATGTCAAGGTCCAGGCGAACAGACACATGAGGTGCTGTGCTCAGGTTGAAAAGCATGTGAATAGTTGAGGAATTAATTATAACAGATGCAAATAAAACCCGGACAGAAGACGGGGTGTGATTTCAGGGAGAGGTTTCTGGCATTTTCTATCGGAGAAGCTATTTGGATACGAGAGGAATGTATGTGCTTATTTAAGTCATCCTGCGGTCGGTCTAAGCTGGTGATTCCATGAATGTACAGCATAGACAGAGGCAGCCTGTGCATTTGGGCCCAGCACCGCACAGGGCGATTGTGAGTCAGTCTGACCCATCTTTCCCGGCACCAGTGACCCAGCAGGTGCGCTGCAGACTCGAGGCCGGAATGGCCGGCGGGGTCCTGAGAGACACTGGCCAGGCGCCACCCCGAGCACTGACCAACACACACGAAGGGCTGCCGCTGTGGCTTCCCAGTGTGCTCGGTGGGGTGGGGGGCGCTGGCTCCGAAGTTCACATTATTGGTTAAATACGCTTTTAAGACAACAGGGGTTTTTAAGCTTTAGATAGAAGAGTATTCGCCATCAAACAAGAAACATTAAACGGATTGAGTATTAGCAATATTAAAAGTTTCTTAGGATGCAAGAGTCAATTCGAAGCGAAAGAAAGCCAAGCAAACGGGCCACTGGTGCCTCCTACGAGGCTTGCTCTGACTTCCCCTGGTGACTGCTGGCTAGTGGACGGGGCGCAGGGCTCTCGGATTTTGGCAGCGTGGCCGCGGCTCACGGTCGAGAAGCGCCCGTCTCTCCCCGTCCTCTGCGTCCACAGCGTCCTCAGCAACATCACGTAATAAACAGAAATACATTTTGTTGCAGAGCTTTTACCCAGAAGGTTTTGCAAACCGCAGGGATGCAATGTATCCTTTTTTCTTGTAAAAAAAAGCCATCATGCGTCAAGCGCACATGAGAGAAAGGCCTTTATTTTGCAGGAGGAAACTGTCTCAATTCCACCCTCTGGGAGAACTGAGGAAAGCTCTGCTCCTCACTAAACACACCTAAAGGGGCGAAGGAAGAGCGGTGACGGTCGTGAGCCCACAAGGGGCACTGCCTATGTCCCAGGACAAAGCCAGAGCTGTCTGAGCGCCGAGCTGGGTCCCAAGAGTCTGTGGTCTTCGGCTGAGCTCCGTTTGGGAAGGAAGGGCTGAGCAGTGATGGGCAGGGACAGCGCGAGGCCTCACCCCTGCAATCGGCAGGGCTGGATGTCACAGCTGGGGCTCCCTCTGGGTCAGCAGGATGACCGAGCCTTGACCCCAGGCGCCGCGAGTCAGGGGGCACCACAGCCAGAGGGCAGCCCTCCTCCCGCCTCTGGGTGTCTCTGGGTGCAGGTGCTGCCTCCAGACCCTGGCCTCCCACTGTGCACACACGTGGGCACGTTCCCACACACTCCCCCACGGTGCACACACACACACGCACGCACACACGCACACGCACACACTCTGTTCTGGGTCTTCCGTGCCGAGCAGTTTCTACTTCATGTTTCTGGATGCTCTGAATCGACTGAAGATTTATCAAAATTAAAAAGGAAGACTTTTTTGCTGGCTTTCTAGATTAATGATCATCTCCCTTTCACAAGGTTTCACTGGGATCAAAGGAGACAAATTGGCATCATATTCACTTGAAAATCAAGTATCTCAGAACCCAAACAAACTAGGTATTTTTCATGTTTTTAAAAACAAATTCGAAATCATTTTTCAGGAGAAGCTAGGATGCCTCCAGATCTTTCTAAAAAAATACAAGTAAACAAAAGCAGGACTGGGTGTATCGCCTGTAAAGTTGCCATCACTTACGCTCCAGGAGGTGTCGGAATTGTGTGACGCATCCTGCAATGTTCAACGAGGCGCCAGAGTGTCTATGACGCTGCGCAGGTACCGGCAGCATCAACGCCGAGGACAGCCCGGCACCCAAGTGCATGCGATTGCACAGTGGTTAAAAAAGAGGGCGTCAGGAAGGGTGACCGTTAAACTTGTAAAGAAGAGATGGACGTGACGGCCACGAGCAGCCTGACAGGCCTCCACGAGCACGCCGTTCAGATCACCACCCACCCCGGGAAGGCAGGCGTCACGGACACAGCGCGTGCACGGGAAGCTGACGGCGGGGACCTCACTACCTCCCGGTTCCATCCACGTGACAAGGAACCACGCAGGATGCACAAGCCCCAGGACACACTCAGGTCCTCAGTGGACGGGTCAGAGTTACGAAGGGGACGAGGGGTGGGTCATCCGGGTGATGTCCATGGCTGCAGGGAAGAGGCTGGGAGCCCACAATGACACGGGAGTCTCAGGGGAGCGGGGGGGCTCTGAGGCGGCCCTCCCGTGCCGCCCAGGATCTTGCACTTGGGGCCACAGACGCGCTCCTGAGCCCCCATACAATCAGAGCACAGGGGCAGGAGGGCGGGCGGGCGGCTGGGCCCCGTGGGACCGATGGCCGCCCCGAGGGGCTGGGCCCTTGTTACCCTTGAACCGAGGCCAAGTGCTCCAGGGGAGCTGGACTCTCAGCCACTCACAAAACCCCCATCGAAGGCTCTCCGTGCCCCTCCTCCCACCTCGGCCCCCGAGTCTATGTCTGGTTCAGAAACTGAGGGTGCGGCCGGCCCTGTGGCCTGGCCGGGGATGGGGCTACTTAGTTTCTCAGCTGATGGCAGCATGGGGACCACGTTCCTTGGATTCCTCGCACCGTCTCCGCCCATGAAAGGAGAGGCAGGGTCCGGGGAGGCCTCATCGGGCACCGTGAGGTCGTAAGGACAACACAGACGGTCAGCACTTGTCACAGACGCTCTAACACAAGTTCACGCGACTGTGGCAGGATTTTTCGGGAGGGTCACTAATGCAAAGTGACGGAGGCGTGGTCCTCAACACCACTGCCCACCCACAGAGCGCGGCCGCTCAGCCAGAGCACAGGCCTCAGGGTCCTACTTCACAGTGTTTGAGTCGTCACTGCCCCGCCCCGCGACCGGGGTTGCTGTGCTCGGGGACTTCCGGCCACCAGGGAGGGACGAGGGGTCTTTGGCAGGAGAGGGGACGGACACTCACTGTCTGGGGAGGAGCCGTGAGCTGCTGCTGAGAGGGGCCAGGGCAGCTTTGCTGGGCCTCTGGGGTCTCCGGGGTAGGGAGACTTTGGGGCGGCGGGCAGCCAGCGATGCTGAAGGACTCTTGTGGCCTCCAAGCCGCGGCGACCCTGCCAAGCATGGCCAGTCAGGCCTGCCAGGGGCCAGCAGGACGGACGGTGGCGATGCTCATGGGGACAGGGTGGGGGGCCAGTCTGGGTTTGGGGACCAGAGAGAGGAAAACCTGGGTGACAAGCTGGCTGTCGCTCTTCCGGGCAAAGGAAGCGTGCATGGGAGGGACAGCCCTGGACCGGCGTCGGGTGGGGTCCAGCCAGGTCTCCCAGCTTCTCATCGGCCACGTGGGACCGTGTCCACGGGTGACTCAGGAGGGAGGAGAAGCCATGTGAGCATATCTGACCCATGAGATGCAGGGGGCTCCACACCGGCCAGGAGTGCCCCCTGTGGTGCCGAAGTGCACGGGGCCCCTGTCCGCCCATTGGCAGGTCAGAGAGAGCACAGAACTGTCAGCTTTACCTGCCCAGGAATGATCCATAGGATAGAGACCATTTAGGAGGCAAAGTGTGCGATCACGGGCTGCAGTGTGGTTCACAAGAGGACCCGGATAAGATGGGCTTAGGATGTTTTCCAGGAACAACTGTCCCATTTTGTCTCGTGTCTCGCCTATTAGTCCCTCATCTATCGTGTCACCCGGGCCTGGGTCACATCCCCAGCGATACTGCTCCCGGGACCCCTGTCCCCACCCCACGAGTCTCAGCTCCAACTGGCCAGATGAACAGACCAGGGAAGAAATATCCACCTGTCACCTCATGGGACACAATTTCTCCAAGTAAAGGAAAGGCCTCACCACCCCACCCTGTTCTGGACACTTTTCTCAGCCTGAAACCTGCATGAGCTGAAGACAAGTCGTCACCACCTGGAAGCCACGCTGGAGGCAGACTGGTCCGTAGAATTCATTCTCTGCTGGGTCTTCATGTTTCAGCCACAGACATAAAAACAAGACGTTTCCACCTTGACGTGCCCTGCTCTGTGCAGCCTGCTTCTCCCAGTTAGTCTTGTCTGTAGAGGTGCCGTCCACGTGCACGGTCATGGCCAGGGGCGGGCTCGGCCCTTTGTGCAGACCCCTGTGCACATAGACCCCTGGGGTCCTGCTCACTCCAGCCCTTGAATCCAGCGGCACCAAGTCGATCCTGCCCGGACCCGCTGCACGTTCTCCTTCCCCAGCGGCTCCAGATGGATCCGGGTCAGTGAGCCTGTGGTTCCAGGTCCCCGTGCTCTGACCTCTGTCTCCCCTCCCTGGCAGAGTTTCTGCTGCGGCCCTAACAGACCCAGCTACCTGCTCCGCCCCTGTCCCCGGACCGCGCAGCCTGGCCGTGCCTCTGCAGGGCCGCCCCCTAAGCTCTTGGGCTCTTCCAGCACGTCACCAAACCTCTGGGGTCTGCTACTTCAGTCTGCAACCAAGTGTCGGAATAAATGAGCCCTCAGGGCCCCTTGGGGCTGTGAGGAACGGGCTACAGGCGCGTACGGGGCTCTGTGACAGGCGTGGGGTGAAGCGACCCCGCCACTGCCCCTGCATCCCGGGGCCCCAAGTCACAAGCCGCAGCCACCACCTGCTTCTCTCCATGGAGTGTAAAGCCCAGGAGGACAGATCGTTTCCCTTGTTCACCATGTATCCTGGGTGCCCAATAAGTACTAGGTTGGAACGGCACTTCTGTGTTTCAGCCCGTATTTGCCAAAAGGGGGAACGATACCGCGATGGTGGCCGAGGGGGACAGCAGGGCCCACGAGTGGGGAAAGGGACTGGGGGGCACGTCCCCCGCAGACGAGGGCCGGGTCCTGGGTTCTGCAGGAAGGAGCCGGCGTGGCCCAGAGAGAGGGGCTGCGAACACGTGGGGCCTCCCGAGATCTTTCTCTTTAACATCCCGCTGACCGCTGTGTGCAGAAGAGACGGGCACAGGAGCGAGCGGGGAGGCCAGTCCAAGGCCACAGAGGAAGGGACGGAGGGAGCAGGGCCGAGAGACAGAAGAGATGGAGGACCGGACACACGTGGACGACCACCTTCAGCTCTGCTCCCTGGAGCACGGCCACCCAACGGGACTTCCTGCTACGGGTGCATTTTCCGTCTGTACCGCCTGTTTGGTAGCCCCCGGGCACCTGTGTTATTGGGGCGCCTGGCACGTGGTCAGCGTTTCAATCTTATCATGTAAGCTGCCACACGTGGCTAATGGCTAATGCCCTGAACAGTGCAGCTCTGGAGGAGTGCTGGGTTTTAAAAGTTCAATGAGCCACGAAGTGTTACTTCTCCCAGAATGGGAGAAAATATTTGCAAATCACACATCTGATAAGGGTTTAATATTCACAGTATATAAAGAACTCCTACACCTCAATGACAAAAAACCAAACAGCCCAATTAAAAAATGGGCAAAGAACTTGAATAGACACTTCTCCAAAGAAAATGTCCAAATGGTTGACACACACATGAAAAGGTGCTCAACATCTCTAGTCCTTAGGAAAATGCAAAGCAAAACCACAGCGAGAAAAAAAAAAAAAAAAAAAAACCACAGCGAGATGCTGCTTCACAGCCATGAGGATGGCTACTACCAAAACCCCAGAAAATGACACAAGTGTTGAAGGGGGCGTGGGAACTGGAGCCCTTCCTTGTGCACTGTTGCTGGGGATGGAAAACGGTGCCGCTGCTGTGGAAAACAGTACGGAGGGTCCTCAAGAAATTAGAAATAAAACTGCCACACGATCCAGCAATTCCACACTGGGTGTATAACCCCAAAGAATTGAAAGCAGCAGCTCAAAGAGATGTTTGCACACCCACAATCATAGCAGCATTAATTCAACAGCTGAAAGGTGGAAGCGACCCGAGTGTCTATAGGTGGATGACGGATAAGCTACCCGTGGTCCCCACCCCTGCAATGGAACATCATTCAGCCTCAGCCAGGAAGGAAATCCTGCCACTGGCTCCAACATGGTGAACCTTGAGGACATGATGCTCAGTGACATAAGCGAGGCACAGAAGGGCACAAACTGTCTGATTCCACTCATGTGAGGTCCCAAGAAGCTGTCAGATTCACAGACACAGGAGGTACGATGGAGATTATGCATCCCCTTGCATGAGGAGATGCTTACTGATGCCACCATGTGACAGGGAAAGAGTAAAGAAGACGAGCTTCCTGAGGATGGAGACCGGGAGCTGGACAGACGGCCACGCGGGCGCTGCACATCCCTTCACACTCCGTGCTGAGACCGCTTAGGACGAACTCGCGGCCGACGTGAGCTTAAAAGGCATCTCCAGGCGCACCTGCCGACTCGGGCTGGCACCCCATGTCATACCATGAAATCCCAGTCCTGCTGCAGTTCCTGCCAAACGAAAGGAACGGGCCCCCCAGGACAGTCCAGGGCTGCGGACACCCCAGGAGCCAGGAGGCTCAGGGTGGCACGGCCAGCTTCCCAGAGGTGGGGCTTCCTCCGTGGCCCCCGGTGAGGGACAGCCAGTGAGGCCACCTCCAGGTGACCCAGCACATGTGATCCTCGGAAAGCCCCACCATCCGCCTGGCGCTCTCCATTTGTTTGAAAATTGTGGTGAAATATGAAAAACCCTGGGCAAAGAGAGGTCACGGACAAAAATGTAAAAGGCACAAGCTTGGAAAATATCTCGGCTGCAAAACCAACATTGCTACGTTTGAGCTCAGTCTCTAGGTGAGAGAGGAATGCTACCAAACCCTGATTCTGACCCAAAATATTAGCCTGAGTTAGACGTGTGTTCGCAGCCACAAGAAAAATGTGTGGAAGAATTTTACAGGTTGACCCCTGACTTTCCCGCCACAAACCCGGGCAGAGAACCAGCCCCCCAACTCAGACTTCAAACCGCATCCTGTCTGCTCGCTGACAGACCAGACAGTGCCGAAAGCCCCTTATGATTCCTGCTGTATCAAAGGCTTTACTCCCCGAAGCCCGTGTGCCCGGCCCAGGCTCCAGGTTGTGGCTGGCTGGGCTGCCCGAGTGTCCCCGGCCAGCCTCAGAGCCCAGGGCCGACGCAGGCGCCGGGCTGCAGGAGAGCTTGGGAGAGGCATTCTTCGGTCCTCCTGCAATTCATTCCTTCAAGAAAAAGGGAATGGGAAGAAAGGTTTCGTGTCCAGGCCCAGAGCCTTTGATCATTTAATGAACGCGGGCCGGCAGTATGGGCCTCCGGCTTCTCAGGCCAGACAAAGGTGGCCCTGGCCGCCCAGCCCTGCAAGCCTGGCCCAGAACAAAACCCCGGCGGCCGCTCGCCGGGGCGGCCTGGGAAAGGCCCATCTCGCAGGCTGAGGGGCCACCCTGCCCTTTGATCTGTCCCGAGACTGCAGCCTGGGCCCCGGGTCAGGGGATTTCACAGCGCGGGCCCCCGGGCAGAGGGGAGCAGGTCAGGGGCAGAATGAGGGGTGACCAATCTCTGAAAGAGCCTGGAGACCGCCCTCCCGGGTCAGTTCCACATGGCTGGGCTCGCACTGTTGCCGCAGCCGAGCCTCAAGTGGGATTTGACAAGACGGGGCAGGCACCTCGGGCCCAGGGGCAGGCGGGGCGGGGGGGCAGCCGGGATGGGAGTCGGCCCCGCCCCCGGGGCTGCGGCACTGTCCTGCTCCAGGTGCCCTCACACCTGCTGGGTGGACACCCGGGTATTCCCCCGGGCCCCGGTACCGGTACCGCTGGGGCGCCTGTCCTTGGGACGAGCCAGGCGCCATGCCACACGGTGTATACACAGTGGGTTCCTGTGTCACTTGCTTACACACAAAGGCGGCACCTCAAACACGCGAGGTGATCTGCATTCTCGGAAGGCATTTGGTTTGATAGACGGGGAAACGCTACATGTGACAGCAGACAGGAGAGCAGGATGGGGGAGAAGCAGGAATTCCGCTGTGGGCTGCCGGCTCGTAGTGACGGCGCATTTGCAAATGAAGAGACAGAGACAGTCGATGGGACACAGCAGCATTACTGGACGGGGAACAAATGACCTTTCCGCCAAAAAAGTTAGCTTTTTGGATCTAAGGCCAAAACATGTTATTAAAAAGCACCGTCAGAGCATTTGCATTTGCTTCGTTGTTTCTTTGTTTGCACATCACAGCTCGGAGCTACTTCAGGGCGTGAAATACGGTCTCTGGTGGTGTGAGCCCGGCCCACTGTCCCGCACCCCTGCCTCCCCGCCCCGGAGCCGGCAGGGAGCCTGCGGCACCAAGGGGGGCCAGTCCTGGGTCCCGGCTGGTCATATGCTTACTAGCTGTAGGGCTGGTAACGCTCAAGCTCTCTAGTCCTTGTGTGTAACACAATGGCTATTATTTTATCCTCACACGTCGATATCCTTGGGCTAAGGATGTGATCTGTTTTTCTTTTAACCAGGAGAAATGGAGTAAGAAAGATGCCTATCTCAGAGTTGCTGACAGTGGTGTGACAATGTATAGAAGTCCATTTCTGTAGTCAGTGTCTGCTCTTATTGCCAGGCAAAGGATGAAGGGTGGGAGTCCTGGAAGGTGGGTGCCCTAGCTAAGAACACACGTGTGCGTGTGTGCATGAGTGTGTGTCAATGTAGAGAGGAAGACGTTTTCACAGGTGGGAAGGAGACTGTAAGACGTCACTCATCGCAGTGTTTCCTGCCCAAGTTCCCTGGAGGCTGACAGGCATCTCAAGAACAAGGAAGTGCCTTTTCAGGTCAGGTTAGGGTCTCCCTGCTGACATGTGCGTGGTTCTCCCAGAGGCGGGTCCGAGAGAATCTTCTCCCAGTTGACTATGGAGCGCACTCTGGCCTCTAAGGGGACACCTCACGGGTTTGTTCTGTGGACCACGCTTGGGGAGCCGCCAGCCCCGTTTGGTCCCTGTACTCTCATGGGTTAAACTCCACCCAAGCCATGAACTCATCCCAGGTCTGTGCTCAGATCACAGCACTCTAACCCCAGGTCCCCGGACACTGTCTTTAGGAGGAAAAGGCCCAGGACCACGGAGAGCGATTCATGTGCTAAAACGATGTTACAAAGGGGCGTCCAAAGGTGACCTATTCTAGAGACACTCACTCCAAGAGATTTTAGGTGGCTCTGAATTTTGCAGATATAGTTTGAATAACAGGGAGGATTTAAGGCTATTCTGAGCTGCTGAAACGCTGGAAGATCAGGGCTGCCTTCTCCTCACTCCTGGTGTTAACACAGGACGTCCTCAGCGAGCACTCATGCGTCACCGACTGTGTGCTGAGGCCAGTGCGCGACCCCGGGCGGAGGAGGTGACGAAGGAGGAACCTTAGAAATGAACGCGCTTTGCCGCAAACAGCCTTCCTGCGGCTCAGGCTAATTTTCCCCAAGGATTTCTGTGACTACTGCACCGAGGTTGCCATGGCAACCCCATCTGGCTCTGAGCCACAACAAAGCAGCCCCACTCTGAGTCTTACCTTTGGCCATCTTATTGAGAACCATGTCGATCAGGATGTAGGTGCCGCTCCTGCCCGCGCCGTCACTGTCAATAGAAGGAGAGAGATGAGGACACAACGCACCATGCTGTCCCCACTCCCCACACGCCAACGATGGCATCTTGCCTCTGTGCTCAAGGGGGGCCTATGAGAGGAGAGGAGGGCAGGGTGGAGAATTGGAGAGGAAGAGAAAGAAAGGGGGTGAGGGGGGTCAGGGTGGGAGAGGGGAGGAGGATAGGAATGGAGGGGGAGGAGGAGGAGGGGAGGGGAGGGGAGGGGGG
>NW_021703776.1:104049472-104050719 GCF_005190385.1 Monodon monoceros
GGGGAAGAGAAGGGGAAGGAGGTGGAGAGGGAGGGGGAAGAGGAGGGGCAGAGGGGAGACTGGAGCGCTTTCAGCCCTGAGCTAACAGTGGTGCGGATAAGCTATTGTGCCTGTGTTGATTTGTTCCTTTCTTCCTTTTTTCTCCCCTCTTTGGTCAAAGATTCAGCAAATTTTGTCAGAAAAAAAATGAAATAAAGAAATGCCTGGCAGTGTCAGAGTTGATGGCATTTGTATTCAAAGTGTCTGCAAGAGGCCAGCTGTGAGCAGGGGAAGAAGGACGGGTGCAGGTCTCGTGTGTCCACACCCTCGGGGGGCCGTCTGTCCGTCCCTCTAAGGAGCGGGGTGCACATGTCCCCCGTCACTGCAACGGAGCTTCTCTTCATCCCCCCTCGTCCCCCAGCTGTAATGGGAATAATCACCACCTGGACGAGAGTTGCAAAAACGTTCTGAATTGTGGCTCGACAATAGCCAATGAGAGAAAAGGAAGGTGCCTCTTCTAGGAGGAAGTAGCCCTGCATCTCTCCTCCTGCATCATGTGCCCTGAGATGGTCCTTAGGTCAAGCAGGCTGTTCTCATGCCCATGGGCAGCATGTAAGTAAGAGGATGGTGTTTACACTTATACTCCTGGCAGAATCAGCCAACTTAAGGAGAAGACCAGCGTCTCCATTTCAGGACTTGGGGAGCTGTGTGACCGTGCTCTCAGTCTCGGACCTGTGGGCCGGCCAGCGGCCCGGGAGACTGCTGCTTATCCTTTCACAGCGAAGAGTCGCTGAGTTTGGCCTCAACATGTTTCTCAAACAAGCGGTGGAAAAAGCCTTGGTTGGAAAGAGAATGATTCCGCATTGCGCTGTGCCCACCTGCGCTCCAGAGGCGGGGATGCCGCCATGCCAGTGTCGCCAACGCCTGAGTGACCGGCCTTCGGCCGAGGGTTTCCTCAGTTCCCTTCAGCTCACGTCACACAGCTCTGCCCAGATCTGCCTCAGAACTGGAGACGGTTCTCCATGGGTG
The DNA here is from genome assembly GCF_005190385.1 of Monodon monoceros. Lineage (NCBI taxonomy): Eukaryota > Metazoa > Chordata > Mammalia > Artiodactyla > Monodontidae > Monodon > Monodon monoceros. The sequence continues at coordinate 104,050,481 of NW_021703776.1, forward strand.
GGTTAAAGGTGCTCTGGTCCAGTTCTCGAGGATACAGACCATACTCTGCACACCTCGTCTTCTCTCATGGACCGACACAGAAACACACACACACACACACACACACATGCAGGTGCACACACACAGGCACACACATTCCACACCCTCAGATACACACACACTCATGCAGGTGCACACACACACAGGCACATTCATTCCACACCCACACACTCAGATACACACACACTCATGCAGGTGCA
>NW_021703776.1:104050729-104080840 GCF_005190385.1 Monodon monoceros
CCCACACACTCAGATACACACACACTCATGCAGGTGCACACACACAGAGACACACACACTCAGACACATGCATGCACAGACTTCTTGACTGACTGGACAGACTTGGTGTTTGATCTTTGGAGACCTGACTCCTTTTTATCCCAGGCAGAAAGGAATACTCTGCAAGACAGTTCTAGACAATGGAGCACACTTCTTCACCAAAAGAGGTGGGTAGGGAGCTCGGGGAAGAGCTCACCCTCGGAGGGAGTTTTCTTCCAGTGGATCTTTCTTCTTGGTTGCGGGGAACCCACTCGAGGACACTTGAGCCACTGAACTTTCACCCGAAGGCCACTCGTCTGATTCCAGGTCTGTCCCGTTCATAACTGGCCCCAGCCTCCGTGCAGGTTTCCAAACAACTGCAAGGTGTGCTGGGCCGAGACCCCTCCACACACCACACACACCGCCTCAGAGCGTTTGCGCAGCAGTCCCAGGAGGGTTTAAGACAAAATAAGTTTATATCCTCGGTTTCCTTTAGAAGTACCAGTTAGATATACTTATTAAGCAATCAGGAGGTTCAGTTCCTATATTTAATAGTGGTTACTTTTGAGGTAGTGAACACTTCTTAATCCAGGTTAAAAGTTGTACTTGCCTGCAGTGGACAATTATTGGACAAGAACGGCCCCTGTAGCACTTGTTTACTTTTCTGAAATAAAGAGAGACACAGAAGTTATGATTATGTACTAGACTCTGTAGCAGCCATCCAAACAACCCATACGCCAAAGCAAACAGGCCGTCTCTTGGACATCATTTTGCAATACCCTGTTTTGACAAAGAAGATCAAAATTATGCACACATTTTCAAAGGTTTATTTTTCTTTTCAATATTAAATTATTAAACAGAGCTTTGAAAACAATTCTTACATTTTCACAGTTTTCTTTTTCCCTTTACAAGTATGAACTCAGGCCTGAGGTCAACAGATCCATCGGTGTGAGCCTCCCGACCCCCCACCCCTTGCTCTAGTTAATTTGACTTCCGTTGTTGTTGTGATATGTCTAGATTCTTCACTTAAATTTCTGAGTTTTGCAATTTACACTCCTCATTTCTTACAGTCTAGACATCACATTGGAATGCAACATTACTGTGATGTCTCAAAACAGCATCTTAAAGACACTTCTTGATCTGTCAGTTTTGTAAGGATATCTAAATTACAGAGAAGCCTCAATTATGTCCAAGACACATATTTCCATTTTTATAAATCTGATTATGTTTAAAACAACTTGTTTGTGCAGATTTTAGGTTAGAATTTATGAAAATTAACAAGAAGCGTTGATTATGTTTAAAACAACTCGGTTGTGCAGATTTTAGGTCAGAATTCATGAAAATTAACAAGGAGCGTAGATTAAGATTTTGTAACCAAATCCTAAATCACTACAGAGCACTGCGAGGAAATTCACTGTATAAGCTTGATATTTTTTGTAATTCAGTGAAACAACTAATCATGTTTACAAATTATATCCAAATTCTCAGTAAAATCTTTCTAAATAAAGAAAATTAAAGACAGAATTTTGGTTAATTGGAGGGAAAAAATGTGTGAGGGGGGTGTGCTCTAAAATGTGCTGTGAATGTGAATTTCTATGATATAAGACGTGAAGTTAAATTTTAAGAAGAATGACAGTAGAGAAAGATCTTTTTCTTCATATGCCGGAAATGGGAAAATGTCACATTTCTCTGCAAAGGCTTGTCTGCTCAGCATGGAAATAGTTGAAAGTGGAAATTCAATCAGCGGGTTCTCTTGCTACAAACCCCTGAGACAGTGTGGGATTGGGAGGGAGTCGAGTGCTGTAGCTGACGGGTGAGCTGAGTGGGTATTTTAATGTCACATAAAATGACATTTATTGCCCAAATGTCAGAGCTCTGTTGCTTTCCTACTTCCGCTATGGAGTGAACAGAATAGGCGCTTCTGAAGGGAGACTCCACCCCCAGAACGGCACAAGGGAAGTGGCAGGAGGTGGCCGTGCGGTCCACGTAACATGTGCCCGGAGACGGCCACGCCCGGGGCCATCGGGGCAGCAGCACCTGCTCTGTGGCTGCTCCCCGGCTGAGATCCAGGCTTCAAACCTGGACCTCAGAGAGCCTGGGAGGTGAGGACCCAGAAACCCGGGTACAACAGGCAGCCCAGCGTCCTCGTGGCCACGGCACTGCTTCTGCTGAAGCCTATCCTTGCTTTTGACCTACACCCCAGTGTTAGGGTTTAGGGGAGAGGAAAGGGGAAGTGATTAAGTTGAGGGAACGTCTGTGCCAGGATCCCTGGAAAGTTCTCAGCCCTCTGAGAATAAGAGATTGGAAAAGAGATCTACCAGCTCCTTCTAAAACCTCCCATTCTCGAGTCAGGTTGTCAAGGCAACAGTGAGCTTTAGCTCCGACAGAATAGATGCCAAGCCCCAAGGACCTGTCTCCAGCGTGAGCAGTGGGGAGCCCGCCAGCCCAATGAAGGCCGTGTGTGTGCCTGTGCACGTGCGTGTGTGTCCAGGCACGATGCACACACTGTGTGTGCGTGTGCGCAGAACGGAGCTTGCTCGCCCGTGAGACCAGAGCCGGGGTGGCTCTACTTCTACAGGCCTTGCACCTTCAAACAGAACTTTCTCCTGGACGCTTCTCAGTCACGGAATCTTTTAGGTGTGAACCACCTCAGCTCGGCACCTCCAACACCCTGTTATATTTCCCACCTGCCAGGCCTGTCTGTGTTTCTAAAGGCTAAACTCAACTTTCGGTCAATCCCCCGGTTTTGCTCATTTTTTCTGATGGGGCCAAGCACAGAAAAGGTACATTGGAAAAGAAATAAACACAACAACAAGATGCCCTTCTTTGAAACGTGCTGGTTGCAGGAAAGGACAGCATAAGGAAGCAGTAGGCCAGCAGTGCTCCACGTACAGCCGGCCGGTCAGGCCCCCTCTGGCCAAACGCAGTAGGAGTCACCTCCCTGGCTAAGAAATGTGGCTAAAGAGCAAATTACTGGCTACTTTGGCTGTGACTTGCTTCTCCAGACTGCAATTCTGGTCTCTATCGTATGACACGTTTAAAGTGTTCTTTTCTCCAGCGTGCTGTGACCGGCTGCCTCGGCAGGACCCAAGAAGGTTTCAGTGTAATTTTAATACCCATGCCAGCCCCTCCCTGTGCTAAACCTATTTACGAACAGCCAGAAGCAATCAAGGAGGCGCGAGTGGAAATCCAGTGTGCGGCCATGGTTTAGAATTTTATTTACACAGAACCAGGTACTTGTATTATTACCACATAAAGCATCACAAGGAGAAAAGCAGAAACATCACACAGTCCACCAAAGCGTTCATCTGGTCGACCCGAGAGAGAGATGTGGATTATTCATGAAGATGAGGAATGCACAGCTGTCTGGTTTTACTTTACTGGAACAAATCATCAGTAAGCAAGAGGCCGCAGACATTGAGTAAAATGGATACCGTATATACTGCAACAGGAGGCATTCACCGAGAAAGAACGATTAGTAATACAAACCAACCCATGGGTCACTGAGTGAGAAGGAACCGCCATGCAACCAACAGCAAGCAAAGGTCAGAGGTCGTTAGAGGCTCAGAAAGGGGGCTTCCCACTCTGTCCCTGCAGTACAGTCACAGTTTCCAATGATCACTTTTGTGACTATGCAACTGGGCTCATATTACTAGCTGCAACATCACAAAAATGACACTGGCCACCGCTCATTAGCTGGCAAAGTAAGGGTTGTCCATTTTTACAGTGAGCAGCGTTAGTGGATGTCATTGCACACAGCCAGGAGTGAGAGAGTAGCGGAGAGAGAGAATTCTTCTACAGCAAAGCCCTCACATGTGATGCTAATTATCTCTTAGCTTAGCAGTTTCTCTTTAAAGTGTAAATGTGCTCCCTCTGGGCGCCAGAAATATTTAATTACACATCTCGGTGTCTGACGAACGCGCTCGGCCAGAACGGGAATGAACGCGGGCCTATTGTTCAAAGGGAGCCGAGCTGCCCCGCTGCATTGAAATGACCAGCGTCTTCAGAAGCCGGCTCACCTTCCGATGGCTGACACGTGGGGGCTGCTTGACACAGAAAACCACAAAGCAGCGATCCGTGTCTGAGCGCGATGTGCTCTGAGAATGTGACCATACCAACGGCCCAGGTAGTACATGAGAGCAACCTTGTCCGCTAGTGAGGGCAGGACAGCTTTCTCTCTAACGAGATGCTCAAAACCGGGTCTGGGGGTTCGCGTTCCTTTTTATTTACCGAAACCTTCTCGGGCCCTATTCTCCTGGGACTCTGGAGAAATGGAATTTGGGGAATCAGATTTTTCTTCCTGACGAACGGTAAGCACAGAGGGTTGGTTATGTATTGTCCAACTCCATATATGGATACGGAGCTAGAAACACGCCCATATGCATATATGTACAGACACACTGGATGAGCACCAACACGGCAACGGCCGTGTGTGTAGCTGCATCCATTTTGCCAGTAATGACTGTTTCTTGAAGAGTCTATCTCAGGAAATGTGCCCTAAGTAAGATTTTTAGAAATAAATTCGTATTAAGAAAATGTAAGTGATGGTCAGGCAATCGGGATGGAGTGGGTCTGTCCAAGCGCGTCCAGGACCCCCTGCCGCTCGTGCCCTCTGCCTCCCTGGGTAGGGGGACAGGGCGACAGGCGAGACGCCAAACTCGCGTCTCTGCTGCAGCTGTTTCACGTGCTATTTAACACGCAGGGCTATTCAAACAAAGAAATTTGTTTTGTTTTTCAAAGTGGGCTAAAAGGCAAAAGAAATGGTATCAGAATAACCTTCTGTAAGAATCTGTAACACAAATTCAAGAAATCCAGAGTTATACCTGAAACCCCATCTTTATGACAACACGCCGTTTCAACCTCCCTCGAGTTACGTATCTGTGACTGTTCAGATACAAATCACTTTACGAACACGTGTAATTAAAGTGGTTTAAAGGGCATTTTGCCTTTATTCTCTAATTCCTTGTTTTGAATATTTATCTGTTTTCCATACTTCCTAGGTTTCCAATCAGCTAAACGTAAGGGAGGTTCTAGAAAGCTCAGAACGTGGTTATGGGTGGCCTTTGACACCTTCATTTTCTCTCTAGATATTTTTAAACTGTCAGCTTCCAAACCGCACCACAAATACACGGTAATGCGGGAACTCCAGCCAGGTGTTCATCCAAGGTCATCCATGTCAGAATCTGGGCCTAGCTCTCATCGCCATAGCTAACCAGCTGAGCACCCAAACGAAAACTGGGCTCTCTTCACCAATAGCCTGTGAAATTCACACCCTAGGATTCTTCACCACTTGAAGAATCTTACCGAAAACGATGACCACATTTCCACAATTCTAAGATACCCATTCCCCCCTCACATTTTAACACCTCTAAAGCTAGAAAGTGTCTTACGGTTAATGTGTGAGTCAACATAATCTCCCCTCCCCTCCCCTATACACAACATAAATAGATTTATAACATACAAATATTAGCAGATGGCACGTCTTACAGCAAACGGCCCCTTGGACCCAGGAAACCCCTTCTCTCCGTGTCCGCACTCAGCACGCTACCCCACCGGCGGGCCGTGGGTCTTACCTGCGGAAATCCAGAAGGGACCTCGTGGAGGCAGGCACTCCCTGGTCATACCAGCTCAGGAAGTGGAACTGCGTCACCGTGCGAGTCTCGTTGGTTTGAAGGTTCTTCAGATAAAAGCTCCTCACAAGGAAATCCTCGCACCAGATGTGTTCAGAGACCAGATGCACCTGGGCGGGGGGAGAGCGGATGGGTGTGTGTGTGTGCAGAAACAGGCGTTGGCTGGGGGCCCAGCTCGGCTGAGCGCGGAGCCACATTGCGGAGAGAGGGGTGGGGACCGCGGGGGCACGTGGCGTGCGGGGGATACTGGTGAGCAGCCCCGCCTACCTTCCCAATTTCAACGTAGTTTACACAAAAGATCACTTGGTGGTTTTTTTGTTTTTTTTGTGTTTTTTAAATGTCACTCTGGGGCATAATAGTCAAATTACTGGAAAAACCTGTTACAATCCAAACGATTCATTTCTGTCTTTTCTAAGCCATGTAAACCTTCAACAAAAATCACCCGAGAAAAATTATACTTTTGAGCAAAAACGCCACATGAGGTTCCACTCTCACTGACATGTCATCAGGGAGGCACCACCTGGCTGTAGAAAGAGGAAACCAAAGGCTTACACAGATGCTGCTGGGCCCTGAGCTTGGAAGCCCAGGGCAGGGACCCCAAAGCCACGACCGGCTTAGGGGGAACCTCCGTGCTTCTAACGTGGGTCCTGCTGTGGGACTTTGGCATTCTGAGTAATTTTCATGCAAAACAGGGTCAAAGGACACACTCCAGTACTGGTTTAACTGCTCAAGTTTCCTTAGTTCCTTCTTGATGTGGGCAAAAATCCAGCAGGAGAAATGAGCTTGCCTGCAGGGGACCCTCAGATAAAAAGGCCAAGCACTGTGGACACAGACCACCGGAGAGCAGCAGGGGCTGGGGTGCAGGCGGGATGCTAAGAATTAGGGACAGTGTCAACAGAGGCTTCTTTCTGAAAAAGGACCCACTAGGGGCCTGTTTTCCAGAACCAGGCTCAACTGACCACCCAGTGAGGTCATTTTTTGGTCCCTTCTGTCCAAATTTGGATTCATAAAATTAAAAAAATGAAAACCATTTCTGCCAGAGTCCCCATGGCATAGATGTCTGGAGGGTCTTGGTGTCTGTTGACCACGGGCCTGTGGACACCTCCTATGGGGACCGACTGCACAGCAAGGCTTCAAGGGACAGTGGCTGGCGACCGCACAGGGCAGGCCTGCCAGTGCCTGCCACAGCCCATGGCCCCCAAGCCCACGGCCCACGGCGGCCACCCGGGGAAGTACCTCGTAGACGTGGTAGAGGTTGGAGCCCTCGTCCGGCCAGTAGTGGTAACACTGCCTGACGCCGTTCTCCGAGAGGGGGGTCAGCATGACGATGACCACACAGCCGCTCTCCCACACCATCTGCAGGCAGACAGACAGAGACCAGTGTGAGTGGCTGAGCCCCATGACATGCGTAGTTAGTGCCCCAGAGACACAGTCCAAATCTATTCCGTGCACAGGAAATTTATTTCATTTTCATTAGACAGTGGACCCTGCAGCTGCTTTTGCATCTCCGAATATGCTGGCCCCATAATTTGCATGTTCCATGGAATATTAAAAAGAGAATCTAGTAAACTCGTTCCACACCTTGTAAAACCTCCTCAGTTGTATGTTCAGCTGCCTGGCTCCCCACGTTTTGGTCTGTAACGCAGGACAAACAGGCGACTGGTCCCACAGTGGGTTGGCTGGCCTGACTCGGACACACCACATCTCCGTGGGACACAAACAGAAATTAGTGGACGTGTTCGTTTTCCAGTACTTGTCATTGTTTGTGCGACTTGACCAACAGTTTGCTTTGTGGAGCTGCCATCCTATCGGAAACAGCCCTGAAAGTATTTCTTCCCAAGTGCATTACAGCCACGAGTCCCCACCGGCATTTCGTTTCCTTTTACCAAAATATAGCAATACTGCCCAAAGGAAAGCGCACCCCAACCTGACTTAATCATCCATAACAGCCACACCAAAACCAGCTCCGAGACACAAGAAGCAAATGGACCCACGTTTAAACACCAGACATGGCAAAGACACAAAGGCTCTCGAGCTTGGCTTCTTTTCAGACAAAACTCACAACTTTGTGGCCGTGAGCCTACGTGCTTGGAGTATCTTTGCTAAAACCACTGATTCTATGGGTTAAACGTAAGGGATAGAAATAGTCAATATTCTTAAGGCCCCTCTTTGTGTATCATCTATAGTGGAATTCAAGGGGACTTGCTGCAGTGTTTACAAAAGAGCCCACATAAACGTGAATTACGCTCAAACCCACATGCTTTCCTTCTCTTTAGTGCAAATCCAACAACAGATGAGAATTCAAAGCCAGCGACCGCTCTAAGCTTCTCAGGCCTCCAGACCTACCCGCTGATCTGTCCTCCTAACACATAGCAGTTTAATGTGCCTTGAGAAGGTGCAGAAGCCTAGTGAAGCCATTACGAAAATAGGAGAAACACAGATTTTATGAGTGTAATAAAAATACAATGATCCAGGCCATAAACTAATCGTCGAGGCTCTGCTTGTGGCCCCCAGGAGTGGCGTTAGGAAGGCCCTCCCCCACCGAGGTCCTTCCGTCTGGGGACCCGCCTGGCTCTCTGAAGGTTTGGTTAAGAGTGAATCCAAATGAAATAATTTAAACGAACAACCCCAAAGGCACTCCTGGGGATAATACTTCTTTTGAGGTCACTGTGTGAAAGCAGACAGGGGAACTGACTAAATCAAGGCAATCTCAGCCCACGTGGGCACCAGCATCACAGGGCGGTTCCCACTCCGCCAGCCCTGCCCGTGTGGCCTGGAGCCTGTGCGCGGGGCGACAGCCACCTTCGCCACCTTTTCCGGTCTCCCACCGCGCTGCCTGGCCAGCTGGCCCCCCGAGCACACCGGGAAAGCTGTGGCGGGTTTCGGAGGGAATACAGGAGCTGGTGGAAACCCCAGCTGAGCAGGTTCAGCTTCTGAACAGGAGACTGCACTCCCACCCTCTTCCTTGGCTTGGTTTTGCAGGGTCATGCCTGGCGTGAGGAAGACGCGATTTCTGTGCCCAATCTTTGAGAAACCTACTACATTTTTCTCTTCGAGGAAGTAAAAAACGACCCGGATTCCCTACCTGATCTTGCTGTGGTCCACTGAAGCCAGCACTTTGCTGAATTAAAGAGCGATGATGGTTGAATGCCAGAAGTGGCACTTCCTAGCACTTTCCGTCTGATTCAGTGTCAGACAACACAGCATGCGTGGTCGTCTCCCGGTTCATTGGGCACCTAGCACGGGTCAGGACATCAGAGGCCACGGCAGGGGTGGGGAGAGAGGTCCTGGCCATAACAGTCCTTTACTGACATAAAGTGGGTTCCTTTTCCTGAACAGGAAGCAGGTGCTGTCAGCCCTGGGTCAGAAGAAAGCTGTCAGCGTGGATTAAATGTGGCCTTACATGTGGGATCCCGAGGATAAGTCCCTGGTGCTGCGTTTGGAGAAGAACCGGAAATGCCCCCCTTTTCATGAGCTTCTCCTAGAACGCACCAGCACAGGCCAGGGAAGCCCACCCTGAAGGCATGTTATCACCCCGCACACAGGGGTTGGGGGCAGGAGTGACGGGACCACCGGTGGTGACGATGCCCACCGACTTCTTCACTGGTGGTGGTGTCACAGGGGTCGGGGTAGCCATCTCCGAGGTCCTGGGCTGTCATAAAACACTCCAGCTACACCCTGCCACCCATGCCTGTGCTCCCAGCCCCGAGTGGCACTCAGAGGCCACCCAGAGAAGGAACACAAGATGACAGCACAGCAGATGCAGCTGAGCCTGGGAACCTGTTCATGGCCATCAGACCCAGGCGAGTGGAAAAGTTAACACGCAGCAGTAGTTCAGACCGTTGGCCCAAGTGACATGAAATACATACTCTAGAGGGAATTTGATCCAACTGAGTAAGTAAGTTACAGATTGTTGGTTAAAAAACAAACACCATATCGCTCTTTGCAACCCCGCAGGGGTTGAACTTTGACATGTTGACGTCTTAACCCCTGAAAAGACATGTTGACGTCTTAACCCCTGGCACCTATGAATGCGGCCTTATTTGGAAAGAGGGTCTCTGCATATGTCATAGAATTAAAAAGACGAGGTTATACTCCATCAGGGTGGGTCCTAATCCAACACAAGAGGAGGGAAACACCATGTGAACACGGGCTGGGACTGGGGAGACACTGCCAGGAACACTCGGGGCACCTAAAAGCTGGAGGGTCCTCCTCTCAGAGCTTCCGAGGGAGAGCAGCCCTGCCGGTACCTGGATTTTGGACTTCCGGCTTCTAGAACTGAGAGAATACGCCTCCACTGTTCTAAGCCACCCAGTTTGTGGAAATTTGTTACGGCAGCCCCAGGAAAGGCATACACTCACTGATACCCGCCCTCTACTCCAGCCCCAAATCATCCACAGGTGTTGAAAGACATCAGCTCCAAGTTCCTTATATTAAGCTAATTAGAGCAGATGGAAAGAAACTACAGGGTCTCTTCATTCCAAGTCTTTCTTGAGCACCAAGTGTTTAGCAAACAAAACTCTTTCAAAGCCCGGCTGAGACCCGATTAAAGGCAAGACAATCCACCTGAACGGGTAAAAGGCCAGGGTTTCTTCTACAAAGCTCTCTGGTCTCTCCCGGCAGGAAGCTTCTCCTCCCTTTCCCTGGATCCCTTGTGATGAGCCCCTTTCCACTTGTACTGGTCTCGTCTGTGTTGGCACGACTTTCTACTACCAGATTGTCATCTCCTTGAAGACTAGAGCCTTGTCTGGTTGCCATTTCTACCTCCAAGGCATCTGGCACAGGGATTTATTACAGTTGATGCTTAGTTGAAAACAATACATATTTTAAGAAGAGATCATTTGAATAGTTCCATAAAAAGAGAACTCAAAGAAAACGCTATCAAAGGCTCGCCTGACAGAAGTGCTCCTAGGACTCGCTCAGTGCACAGAGAAGTGGTTTTTTCGAAGCGCATGCGCTGTCTGCATGCCCATTGCAGCTGCCACTGCAGGAAGTGGGGCAGCTTTTCTCCAGACCAGGCCGAGCATCCTCGCCACCCCGCCACACGACCCATTTCTGCTGCCAACTTCTTTTCAAAGGTTGAACGGAGATCAGCTTAAGCCTGGCAATGAGGATGCTGACAAATTCGAAAACGATGAGGACTCAAAGAGGTCTCAGAGCACTGGCATTTTATGTCAATCAGCTGTAACCACGTGCTCTGAAGTCTGTTAAAGAAGAAAAACAGCAGTGTCTATGGCACTTTTGCAGTGCAGACCCCCAGCCCCGCTCTCGTCCCGTCCAGAGGACGGTCGTAAGAAACGCGCCATTAAGCCTTTCCAGACTCTGGTCTGCTTTGGCTACACAATCACAGGCCCTGAGTCAAACTGTGAACGCTGGGGGCGGCGGCCTGGCTAAATGAGGACGAAGGTGATGAAATCTTGATCACATCTTCCATGCGCGACTCACACCCACCTGGTTTGCTTCTCAGTAAACAAAGCTGTCAGTGTGGGCCTCCCTTGTAGATAAAACCCTGAGGTAATGGTAGCAAAGCCGATATTAAATGCTGACACCCAGGAAGGGCCGAGCAGGCAGGAAGGCATCTCCCAGCTACTAAGATCGGAACTGAGCCCAAGCCAGTCTCGACTCTGGCAACTGCAGCAGCCACCTCTGGACGTTTTCCACCAGCAGGAAGGAGGAACCGTCTCCATAAGGGATACTTGGCATTTCACTGGAACCGAGCAAAGACGGAACAGCCTGCTCGTGTGTCAGGCAGAGGCGATGTGGCTGGCGTGGCCATTCAGCGTTTCCACAGCGAGGCCACTCACACACCAAGCTGCCTGTTTATCCGAACTTTGTGCCGTTGCTGTGGAGGTGTTTATGTCAGGTATCTGACTGTATGGGGAGTCACCTGGGCCCGGACTCTTGTCCCTTAGAATCACTTACAGCTCCCGGGCCTGCGTTTGTGTTTCAAATTTAATGTGCACGTTGACTTCTTAGGTAAAGAAAGTGCCACTCAGGCTGCCATCTTTCTTTTCAAAATCAGGACCTGATGTAAATGCATCAGATCCACTTGTGAATCAAGAGAAGGAGGGAGGAGAAAAAAGAAGAAAGAAGAAAAAAACAAAGAAAGAAAGAAAAAAGAAGAAAGGAAAGACAGACTAAGGAGCAGTATTACACAGAAAAGCAAAGTGTTTTCAGCTGAGGTCCATAAAAATCAGTTAAAGAGGAAACTCAGGCTGTGTTTCTTACCCGAGCCTGAGCTAAGGCTCTGCCACGTGCCTGGTGCAAGGACGCCCTGCCGGGCTCACCATACACGACTGCGCACAGCCCTGCGCCGAGCACGGTCTCCAAACCCACGTTTACACAAGATGATCTGACAAAAGTTTCCTCTTATCTTTAAAGGTTTGTGAATTCATGTACGGAGAATTCAACCAGACTAAATATTTGAAGCAAAATATCCTGGAAAATCTAGGGCACGTGGTTAAAGTACTTGTGAATGCATGGAAATGAAAGATCAGGTTTTTCCTAGAAATTCACTGTCCTCAAATCCTGCACTCCTTTAAGTTAATCAAATAATGTGCTTTAACGTCAAAGTTCACAGGGCTCCTGAGTACATTTCTCTGACCACAATCTCTTAACACTCCAGAATCAGTAAAATCTGCAAATCCTTCTCTTTCCCATCATTCACTGCCCAGGGCTAGTGCTGGATGACTATCCAGCGGTGACTCAGCATGAGCTGCGGGACAGGGACTGGAGGACGTCCTCCTACTCTGGGTCCCGCCTCTTAGAACACCCTGACATCACGAGCCCTGACGTGACCAGGCGTCCTGCCGACTGGGGGGCAGTGGGGTGTCTGCACGGGCGCGTCCAGCGAGGGTCACCTCTGGGTGTTCCAGGCTAGGCTCCTGGGGGCCTGGGTGACGCTGGCTGTCAGCTGACCTGCCCAGAGGTGGGAGCCCGGGTGCGCTATGGAAACGGGGATGCCGACATCCGGCTCCCTGTCTGCTGGATCCAGCGTGGCCCCGGCGCACGGCTCACTCCTGTAATTCGTCATGACCTTTCTACTGCATTTCTGCTTCACCCCCCTGCGCAGCAAGTCCCTGGAGGAAAAATCTTTATGTTCCTTCGGTCTTCCATGGTACTTCGCTTGGGTTTTTCCTTGACCATTCTAAGAACGACGATTGATGGGTGCTACGGAATAAAAACACTTTATTTAAATCAAGCCCATCCGTTTGGAAAAGTGCACTTCCCCAGTTAAGACTTCATAGCAGAATATACTTTCAGAAGGTGGGAAACAGAAATCAACAGGTGGACTACTTTCTCGGTAAAATGTTAATAATAATAATAAATGTCGACACTAGTTGGGCACCAGCTGAATTGCTGCAGACCTCAGCAGGCCTCTGCCCTGGAGTCTGTGGCCCAGCTCTCCAGCCTCTGATTCTGTCTGAAAGTTACCAAAAAGTCTGTCGAGCAAGGTGGGCCAGCCTGGAAATTCTAGAGCGTCTCCCCTCACCCAGCCCCCAGTGAGCGGGGAACGGCCACCAGCCCCTGCCCTGGAGGGGCCCTGGCCCTGAGCTCAGCCACCGCCGGCTGGCTGGGGACCTCGCGCGCCGACCGTAGGGTCCACATCTGCAGGGAGTCCTCACGCACCTGAACCAGCCACCACGCTGCCTGAATTTCTGCTTTGTCCGAAAATACAGAAGGAGAGACGGCAGACAGCCCACGGCCCACGTGGATGGGGCTCCTTGGAACGCGGGGGTGGGACAGTAGGGCCGGGGGCCGGAGCAGCTCCAGGACCAATGGGTGATGCCCGCCTGGACAGCTCAGGGCCGGGCAGCCTGTGCCCGGGGCTCGTCCTCCCACCCTGCTCACAGCCCAGAGGCCACTGTTCTCCGGGAAGGCTGTCCCCAAGCTCCCGAGGCACCTGGAGCTCGTGTGTGAGCCCAGCGGGCCTGGCTCCTGGCGGGTGTGCAGGCCTCCCCTCCTTGCAGGGAAACCTCGGCTCCTGGAGAAGCCTTCCCCCAGTTCTAGCCTTGGACACACGCACGCACATGCACACGCACACCTGGGGGATGTAGCTCACACCCTCTGTGCCTGGAGGGGAGGCACCATGTCCCCTCCGTCACAGCAGGGGGCTGGCCCGCGAGAGCTGACAGTCCCCACAGCGGGATGGCCTTTCTCTCCTCTTCACGGGGACACACCTGCCCAGTCACCGCCCCTCCTTGCTTTAAGGCCAGTGGGCAGTAAGCAGCACTTCGGACCGTACAGATCCCATCTGAAAGCCGCCTGCCGCTGCTGCGTGCATCTGGGGGGGTCGTTTGGAATCCCTGGGCCTCGGCTTTTCTGCTGGAATTGGGGTCCTGATTTTCGTTTATTCTAGTGAAACATACATAACATAGAAATACCTTCTTAACTAGTTTTAAGTGTACGGTTCAAGGGCTTTCAGGACGTTCACCTTGTGCCACCATCACGACCCCTGTCCCCAGAACTTTCTCATCTCCCCAAACTGAGCCTCTGCCCCACCAAACACCAACTCCCCAACCCCTCCCCAGCCCCAGGCCCCCACCAGCCCCCTGTCTCTGCGGGACCCCGTCTGGGGGGATCACACACTCGTGACAGCCTTACCCCAGGTTGTCGGGGGCGTCGGGTGAGGTCACGCACCCCGAGCGTCTGCCCCGGGCCCAGCACACGGTAAGCGCTCAATAGCTGTTGTCCCCCTCTCTCCTGCTTCTTTCCTCACGTGGACTTGGAGCCGGACGTCGGTCTGCCTTCTCCCAGAGCTGCCACCTCAGGCCCCGGGGACACATGGGGCTGTCCTCACAGGTCAGAACATGTTTCTACAGGAAGGTCGTGGGTCGGGCATGCATTTGGTTTGGAATCAAATTCTTAGAACACGTCATGTGAATTCAGAGAAAGAATTCTAATCGCGGGACGGTGAACAGTGCTGTGTGTCCCAGCAGAGCCCTTGGGGTGGGGAGTCAGGAGTGAGGGTCCTGGCTGGAGCAGAAGCCCCCGCCTCGTGGTGACCGCAGTCAGGGCGGAAGGGCTGCCGCTGAGTCACACCTACGATGGAATGCCCCAGAAGTGCCGTGTCTGCGTGCAGACGGAGTCTCCCCGATCCCTTCTCTGCATGTTGCCCCTCAGTCCCGAGGCTGCCGATGACCTCGGCGTCGCTGCGTAACCCTGGCCCTCCTCCGCCCACCTGCCCGCCCTGCGGCCTCCTGCTGCGGCCACCCGTCCTGTTGCGATGCCGCCACGTTCGGGGCGTAGTGTCTGTTTTCTTCTTTGCCATCGTATTGGGTGGAATAATGTCCCCCAAAGTCACGTCCACGAACCTGTGAACGTGGCCGTATTTGGAAACAGGAGAAGGAACAAGCTGCTGTCTTCAGCTCCCAGCCTGGGCTCCTTTGTGCCGTGGGAAAGGGGACACCGCCGTTCACGTGAACCCGCCTCACAGGGGCCTTTCCTATGGGGATTTGCTCATCACAGACACAGAATAAGCCCCCGTGAGCTCGTCCCTGGGAGGGGCTTCAGAGCAGCACCCACGAGCTCCAATAAGAGGAAGACGCTTCGATATTTTCTGTAACAGGTGCTGAGCTCCT
The DNA here is from genome assembly GCF_005190385.1 of Monodon monoceros. Classification (NCBI taxonomy): domain Eukaryota; kingdom Metazoa; phylum Chordata; class Mammalia; order Artiodactyla; family Monodontidae; genus Monodon; species Monodon monoceros. The sequence goes on from NW_021703776.1 coordinate 104,065,959, forward strand.
GGGTCAAAACTTGTCAAAGGCCGTGAATCCAGACAACGCGATGAGACATGAACCCTTACTCAGAGGTCTCCGTTCAGCCTATTGCCTTGGACACAGGAAACTTCTTACGTTTCAAATCAGGTTCTATTCTCAAAAGAGCTCGCACCTCACTGTGGCTTTTGAGAAGTTCTGCAAGGAGTTTTCAAGGCCGGTGCTGTTTCCTCCTCGCGCTTTCTGCTGGGCCCGAGGTGGAGGGGGCAGCTGGACTTGGAATGTTTGAGGATGTCGAGCCTGTGACCTGGGTGAGTTATTAATAAAGAGCCATGCTTGCTAGATGCCCACTTCTAGAATATGATTCAGAGGCCAACCCGACCAACGTGACTGTGCTGGGAAGAAAATCACAAGCGATGAAGTGCCTCCGTCCCAAGGCCAACATGTCTTCACTGCGTTCTGCCTGCATCCGGACGCCCTGAGGCCGGTGTGGAGACCATGGCGTCCCTCCCAAGGGCTGTGGAGGAGACAAAGTGAGGCAGGTCTTTCTGCTGCAGGACGGCTCCCAGGCTGTGACGGGCTGACGAGCCCCAGACATCCCAGGAGGGCCAGCCTGTTGGCCACAGAGTATCTGCTCCCACCTTGAGGGATGCCATTGCTTCCTGGACAGTTTGATAAATGCTGACCCTGTCTCAAAGCATCTTGCACTTCATCTCACCTTAACGCTTTTCTCCAGCTGTGTCATTTAGGGATATTTTCTTTCCATTTCGAGAACGTATGCTCCTTGATATCAGACCTCCATAAATGCTCTAGAATCCTATTAGTATAAATACTGACAAATACTTGTCAGTATAAATACTGACAAATACTGATTATAAATACTGACAAAATGAATTGTCCCCAACAATGGCAACTACTCGGAATAAGCAGAAAGAAAAACATACCAGTGTTCCTGTGTACTAGCCACGGGCGCTGGGGCAGAGTATGAGCCTCTAGTCTCACGGACTGCCAAGATTATAGGACAGAATGTGTAAAACCCTCGACACAGGGCCTGGTACACGGTAAGTGGTCCATGGATGTGAGCAATGAGTATGCTGAGCATCTCTACGCCCTCAGACACTTGTGATCCTGTTGGCAAGAGAAGCTTTCACGCGTGAAGTTACAACCGGGACCTGAAACCGATAAAAATGAAACTTTGGGGGCACTACACGTCCCTTGTAACTGTGCACATTGGGATGGTGGGTCAAAGCACAGTCGAAGCTGCGGTGATAGTGGGATTCTGTGGGTCCCTTATTCTGCCACACGACTCGGGATTTTCTTTATTCTGCTTGTCTGAGCACGGGGAGCCTGGGGTTGGCCGGGAAGGTGGCTGAGCAGACCCTGGGCCTCCACGGAATTCCAGCGACTCTCTGCGGGCAGAACCAGGACCAGTGGGCTCACGGCTCGGGAACACAGCTCCGCATGGCGTGAGGAAGACCCTCGGGCCCGGGCCCCAAGCTCCCCTCCTGGAGCAGCTCCGCCTGGGCTGCGTGACCCCTCGGCAGGTTAGGTGTAACGGGGAGGAGGCTCAGCCCTCAAGGGTGGAGGGACCAGCTTGTCCTCAGACTGTCCTCATGCCACAGCCTGATGGCTCTAGGCCATGACCACAGGGTTCAGCTCGGTCTTTTTTTTCTAATAGCGTGAAGCCACCATGAAACAGCAGGGCCACGGAGACGTGTCCAGTCTTGGTTTCCTACTCGCTGGGTGAGTTATGCAATCTCCCAGATGCTCGCTTGTCTTGCCTGGGAACTGGGGATGTTGACACCTGTGCATCGATACGCTTACAAGGCAATGAGCCCTGGGACACTCAGCAAATCCTGGATCCCTTCCTGACTCTCCGGAAAAACCTGCAGAGACCGTTCTCAAGGGTGGAGAGGAACACTGTCCCTCCTTGGGGTGGAGAGTCAGGAGAGGGTTGACTGGAAAGTTGGGAAAGTGACTGTCAGACCACAGGGAACAGGGAACATGGAATTTGCTAACTTCAGCTAGTCCCTCTGTCGGGATGAACGACCGGGTTAGAGACGGCATGGCCACGGGACCAAGACAGCCCAGCTCTGTGGACCACACGCTGCTCCGGCCCCATCATCACCTGTGCCCCGGGACCCAGAAGGCACATCTTCCTCAACTTGTCCTCAGGGGGCCCTTTGTACCGGTTCTGGGGACACCCGATGTGCCCGAAACACAGGAGGGGGTTGTTATAGCCACCGAGCAATGATGTGACCTCATGTGCACACCCCACGGTGCCACCTTCCAAGAGCTGTTCCTACGGAGCTCTGCCATGCTGTGGACAATGGGGAAAAAGAGAGGGGACTGCGAGAGGGAAGCCCACTGGCCTCCTGGTTTCCCTTTTATTGGCCAATGTGGACACGAGTTCTCAATGTCTGAGCCTGGTCTGAGTGTTCAGGATTTTGCTGAATGAAAAGAAAGAGACCAACCTGGCCTGTAAGATGCATCATTACAGAGTATCCACAAAGACAGAGACTATAATCTGAGCACCATCTTTTACCGTCATAAAATTAAAACTATAGACAAGAGATGCATTTGAATAAAATACAATAATTTAAACACTTATTATTTCATTTCTTTATAGTTCATAAAATAAAGCAGCTAAAGTAAAGTGGCTAAAAAGGTAAGAGTCTTTAAAGTATTAAATCTCTCAAAGGGAATTTTTGACACTCAAGTTTTGGAAAAAAAGATTGATAATAAAAAATATGAAAGGGCTCATATAAATTCTGAAATCAAGGAACATCTGATGAACACCTGTAAACAAATCTCAATTGGCTTAATTGAATCCAAGGCGTTATTCATGATCAATGTATTAAGATCTTATTTTCAGAACAAAATTTCATTTAAAAAGATTCACCTGCCAGAAGTCGGCCACGGTTGCGGGCAGCGGTCCTTGGGTGGCGATGTACGCGGGCTTCCTGGGGTCGTGGTCCATCTGCGGAGACAAGACCGCAGAAGAAAGATGAGCTGAAGAGCCAGGGAGTGAAGGGCCGGCTGAGGGGAGGGGCGCGGCGTGTCCTGTGCTGACAGTCCCAGCCCTCGACCCACACGTGTGCGGAGTGGGAGACGCCGCCGCTCGTCCCCACGGCCCCTCCTGACCCTAACCCGCCTGCGCTTTAGGCGGGGCCTGGGGCTCCCCGGCACCTGGAGCCTGGCGATTGGGGCTGAATGTTTTCCTTACCCCGGGATGGAGGTAACTGAGCAGTGTCGGTAGGAAAGGAGGCCAGTGACCCAGAGACCAGATACCAGGGCGTTAACCCACGCACAGGCTGCGCTAGGCAGGGTGGTGGGGACGAAGCGAGGGCACCCGGGGCAGTACCCAGGCCACTAACATGGTGACCCGTCCACGGACGCGTGTGATTGCAGAGGAGTTCGGTCGGTGTGCGCAGGCTTCACGGCCACCACTGGCCATGTGCAGGGTTCGAGGTAACGCGGCCGAGGTTAGCGCTGAGGGCACTGTGCTGGGCAGAGGGCGGAGGCACTGCCGGGGGCCTGGAGGGATCCAGCAATAATGCCTCCCAGGATGAGTTACTCCCCTCCCGTGGGGGCTTGTTTCTCTTTACCCCGAAAGGGGCTTGGGCCCAGAGTCCTCCTGGGGTCTGAGAGCCAGCGCGGCACACGCTGCCTAGCCTTCCAGCAGCTGACTCCCTATTCTCTTTCCACCTCGCCAGACAAGGACCGAAAACAAACAAAGGAGAATGCCGTGGTGGGTTACCTGGCTAGGTGATCTGTCCGAATGCAGCCTGCTGGCTTTGAGAGAGGAAGTTTGGCTTAAAAGACCTTCATTATAACATCTAATTCAAAGACTGACTAAGCAGAAAAAAAAGAACATGAGAACGAAGCCTGGAGAAGCAAACAGGATTAAATCAGACGGACGGAGCTCTTTCCCCTCACGCTGGCGTCCGAAGAAGACAGGAAAGGACCGGGCGAGGTGTTATAGCCAAGACGCCCTTGCTGTCCCAGCCTTGAGGCCCGCAGAGGCCTCCCCCAGAAGGGAGTGGGCGGGTCTCCCCTTGGTGGCAGGCGGTTGCTCACTTATCAGACTGCACAGCATCCTTCATTCTTACCCATCCAGCACCAGTTTCTACGCTTCTGACACCAGCGTTTGATTAAAGATTTAAAATGCTCCGCACTTGAAGGTACATGTTAAGAATACATCTCCCAATACAGTGAAAAACACAGAGGGTGCGACCACACATGATTCTACAGCGACATGTGAGGATGTCAGCTGTAAGCCCCGGGTCACCTGAAAGCCCCTCCGAGTTTGGGTGTGAGAAGAGCCTGCGTGAGGCGCGTCCGCCGTAACACGGATCCAGTGAATCCTCCCGCAGCGCCCACCCGGCAACACTTTCGGGGCCGAGGGTTGTCAGCGTGAAAGGATGCCCCCAGCGCACCTTATAATTATGTGCACCATGAAACGGGGAAAGGGCACAAAAGAACAGGTGTAAGCTACTGTAACAGAACAACATCTGACGCTAGCTGGGGGGTGGAGGGGCAGGAGAAAAGCTTATCGTGCATCTAATTTAGTGAGATTCGTAATTGAAACCGGAAATGCACAACACACACAATACAGGTAAAATTACGTTACTCTGTAGCTGAAAGCCCCAATTAAAATGTTTCAGTAGAAAAATGCTTGGCAGAAATAAGGAGTTTTATGTTCAAAATATGCATTTGTTGGGGGTGACAGCTATTTACGGAGACCCCTATCTCTTCCCTGCAAATAGTTCTGCATGAAAAGTAAAACCCCACCTCCTTTTCAAGTGTGCTTTTTTGCCCAAAGCAATTCAGAGAGCAACACATTTTAAAATCGTTAGTACGTTCAACCTAGCACATTTAGTGGCTTTCACAGTGAGAAATATGTGATTGAAAGTAAAAATCGGAACAGCGTTTCGGCAGGGTAGATAAGGCCCCCTGTTGTGGGAGGTCCTGATGTCATGGTGTTCCCATCTTCCCCATCCACTGCTCATCTGAGACCGGGACCGGAGGGCATGGGGCTGGGGTAAGGGGGAGGGGGGCGCTCAGTGGCCCATCACTCCCCTCCCCCTTGGCTGCGTCATGTGGCTGCCGCTTGGAAGGCAGTAAGTGATCACAGAGCGGTGACGTGCCACCAGTTGAACAGTGACTGAGATGACCACACCACCATCGCCTCATCCCGTGCACATCCTGTTGGACAGAAAATAATTCTGGGCAGAAGTATTCTGTGCGTGTAGCAAAGATAAGGCCACGGGAGCCTCAGCCCAGTTCTGTGCAACTTTGAATGAATGAAAGTAAAGCAAAAATTTAACTAAATGCACTGAAGTCTTACTACACTTAAGATCTCCAGGGCGGGATAAGCATAACTAGAGGAAATCGCGTCAGTTTCTACGGACACGACTTCTCCATCGGGAGCTCTGGCTGCCAGCCCAGCGTGGTGGGTGGCGATGCCTCCACCTCCAGCTCCTGGTGGGGATGAGCATTGGCTTCTGCTGACATCAGAGCTGAATCTTCCCCCATTCTTCCTTGTTGTTTCCCATTTCTCTGTAGTGTACTTTTTATCTGTAGGACTGTTGTGATTATAAACACAAGGTCCAGCACTGTGAATGAAGTCAGGGTCTCTGGCCTCAGTCTTAGTGTCTGTAAAATGGGTGGGGTGGTGGCGGGGAGGCAGGACTTGGTCTCTACGGGCCCTTTAGCTCTGGGATTCTGGGATTTTTTTCAGAAAAAGGAGACCCCCAAAGTTTGTGTTCAGTGTACTGTTCATGTGGCTGACCGAGTCTTATATGAAGATACCACATGAACTAGGGTGCCCGCAAGGTATATCCCTATGAATTTCTAAATGCACGGTTAAAAAAAAAACCTAGCGATTTGGTTCAAGCTGTGGAATGACAGTTATAAATGACCATGAGTAACTAGTTCTAATCTGCATTAAAAAATGTAGCAATATTTCCCCAATGCTCCAAACAAAACTCATCCTAAAAACTAAGCCTTCAGCATATTAAGACCAGGGCGCCTGTGTTCTGAAGCCTTGAAGGGTGACAGGCAGGGGGCGCTGCCGGCTGGTGCGCAGGTGAGGGCAGGGCCGGTACTGCCCCCAGACCACCTGGTGGCCCAAAGTCTCAGGGAAGGTCTGGGCCAGCCTCTGGTAGGGGGGTCACGGGGATCACGTCTCCTACCCTGCAATCTCACTCACTCAAGGTGAACACGCAGGTTATCTTCCAGTATTTCTATCTGCCCACCTTACACCTGCTTTTCCTAACATGTAAAGCAAATTTCACAGATGTTTTCTTAAAAACAAGAGAACATCAAGCCTGAGTTTTCAAGTCACTTTCCCAGACACCAAGTCAATGTGAGAGTTTGCTGGGAAATTGTAGCATTAGTAAAATCAGTGGGAGAGAGTCTGGCTTTTTTTTCCTATTCTTATGAGTTGAGATTTACTTAAGAAAAGTATTGGCTATAAACCAGAATTATACACATACAGATGTTTGCTTGTAAATCCGAAAACCAAGGAATCGGCCCCCATATTTGGCCAATTCCTTAGGATGTTCAGGGCATCTGAGCAGTCATCCTTTTCTGAAGAGTCAGTTTGTGTCTACTTAAATTTGTTAAACGCATTCTGAGTTTAAAAATGAAACCATTTCTCCCCTTAATAAACAGAGAAATGAAGAGTAAGTTTACTTTCAAGTGTTGTTGGGACGTTCAGACTTGTCCCTGGTAAGGGGACTCGTGTGCTGCTGTGTTCACGCCCGCCACCCCTTAGTCCATGCCTGACAGTGACCAAGCTCCAGTGTGGCTGATGGAGTTCTCCCGCAGACACCTCATGCGGGGAAGCCGAATTCCCGTTTACTTTCATGACCTCTCATTTCAGAGCAGAGATTGCACATTATTTACTACTGGATGGCTTTCCTGAAATTTAATGACGACTAAGTACAAATATGACAGACGTAGTTATTGTAGTTTTATTCTGCACGGTCACGGGCTTCTTGGGCTCTCATTGTAAGCTCCTCACTCAGTTCTGCTAGGAAACTCATTAACATCAGACCTCCAGTCATTTCAGCAAGAGGTACCGAGGATTTCTTCTAGTTCATGCTTCCAACCCAAATTTGCACAAAAAAGAACTGTGGCATGAAATAAAAGGAGAACATAAAAGACACCGAAAAATCACTTGCCTCTCCTGGCCTCACCTTCTGACCCAGGTCCCTGCCCCGTTAAGCCTGAGAGGCTGTTCTGAATTTCCACCAACAAGAGAGAGACGGGGAAGGCACAGGAGTAGGGGCTGCTGGTGGGCGGCTTCTGGGAGAGATGCAGTTTCTCACCAGCACCCTGTCCTCACTGAGTCCTAACTTTAGCCTGAAATAGCTCCAATGTCTGGAAGCCGGAACCCATAAAATGGGGGAGAGTCGGGCACCCCCCAACACTGAACCCCCGTCTCTGAGACGTGAAAAGAATTGCTTTATTGCTCATTCTGGCCTTGTCACGTGGTTCATCCCAGGGAAGGAGCCCAGCGGGGAGAAGGCAGCTCTTTCCTTTTTACAGACCATCATCATGATCCCTGTGTAGGGACCAGGTCCAGGCAGCTACAAAGCCCACCCTCAGCGGATGAAAGATGGGTAAATCAATGGGGCTTTGGCTTGGTTTTTTGAATTTAGAATTGATGGAAAAATACCAAACTCAACAAGTGTGTTTATTTAGAAAGACTGATTGAACGGCTCTAGTTAGGCCTCTGAACACAGACGGAGCCAACGTTTGAGGTCTACTCTGCTGGAAGGAAAGGAGTGAGTCCTTAAAAATAACCCCAGAAACAAAGGCCTGAGCTCAGACGGGTGCAGACAAGATGCTTCCCTCCGAATCCCTTTCGCACCGCAAGCGTGTTACACTGTGCCCTCGCTGTGTGGTTGTGAGGTGTCAGGAAATGGGGCTGACCCACGGCACACTGGAGTCATAATAATGAGGTTTATACAGCAGATGCACTGAAATAAATGGAACCACCACGATGACAGCGGTCTATCAGCGGTTCTGCTTGCGATCAGACCACGAACTGTCTCATCCAAGGTCACCACTGAGGACGGCAGGGGCTGTCGTTCACCCAGGGTGCTCTCGCGAATCCAGAGATGACCCCATAACCACCTCCCCCCTCCCCCATAACCTCACAGCGCCGGAGCCCCCAGGACGTGCTGCGTCCTACACGCCCGTATTTGACTGAAGCCACTGTGAGAACTTACTGAGCTGTCCTGACGCTCCCCGGAGACCAGCGTCAAGAACCACGGTTTAAGGGGGACACAGCCCCACCTCCTCCTGCCTCTCTGCTGCGGGCCCAGGTGCGCCCACCACGTGCCCTGAGAACCCCTGGCAGGTTCCTCCCACCAGCTGCTGACCTACACTCACCCCCCTGCCAGCCCCTCTTCCTTCCCCTTGGGCGGCCCCCGACTTTCCCCTGCGGCCTCTCCCCGGGTGCAGGGCGGGAAGCCGCGAGGGAGCAGCAGGCTGTGGCCGTGAGGGGCTCTCCAGAGGCTGGGAACACCTGCCGGCCAGAAGGTCTCACCTGCCCCCGTCCTCCATCACACCCGCTGCCCAGAGAGGCGCTGCTGCACCCCCTCCCTCGAAGGGAAGACCCCGCCCGCTGCAAAGACCGGAGGAGACCAGCCCGTAGTTTCCGACCTGCTTCCACATCATCCATCACTTCAACACGTGCCAGGTTTGGGTCTGGGTTTTCCTGCTTCCCCCGAACAGGGAACAAGGGGGCCTAGGAGCCCTTTACACAACCAGCTACGAATTTCCCCAAAGCCACGGGTTCCAGCAGTAACTCGTCAGGGCGCTGTTGCTGGGCCCCTGGGGTGACCGGGCTCAGCACCCCGACACCACATTCCCTTTGCCTGGGACTCAGCCCCGCCTGGGGACCAAGCCATCAGGAGTGGGCAGGGGGGCAGGGCGCCAGCCCTGGTCCCTGGTGGAGGCTGGTTACCCGGTGGAGACAGACCGGCTATCTGCTATGGAACCAGTGCCCGGCCGGCCCGCTCCCGCCCCGCCCCCCCGGGAGCCTTGGCGCGTGGCGGGCGGTACTCACGATGGGGCTGGCGTTGATGTAGTCAGAGCTGCCGTGGCTGTTCTCTGATTTCAGCCGGATCCGGGAGTGGTCGTCTGCAAGCCCCAAAGCAGAGCGTTAACCCGTGCAGGGCGTCATCCAGGGCCACCGCTACCCCCTGCCCCCAGGTCCCGCTGAAGGCCGTCACCGCACCTCCTCCCTCCCTCCCTCCCCCACCGAGGGTCCTTCAGCCCCCGAAGTGCAGCGCCAGGGTGTGCAGGGAACCTCGTGTTTTTCTTGTGTCAAGTTCCAACGCCAAGGCTGGGTGCTCCTGGGCAGTAGCTCATGTAGTGTTTGCCTTTAAGTAACACGTATTTGGTAACACAGAGAAAATAAACATCAACGTGGATATGAAGCTATTAGACCATCATTCAATACATACAATTCTGTCGTCTAGAGAAGGTGAAATACTCGAGGTTACAAGAATGTAGCTTTACAAGGAGAGAAGAGGGTGTGGGGAGCAGTGTTCACTGGGGACTCGCCGACACAGAAACGCGCCGAAAACGGGCAAAACAATTTGACGGGTGTTGAAACCAGACGCTCAGAGGGGATTAAGGACATGTGATCGGTCACAGCTTAATATGTTTGCTATGTGAATCATCCCTGACTTTGGTTCTGGAGTAACCACCCTCCTGCGGTCAGTGACAGCTCTCTGCCTGTTTTCAGGAGCTTTCACGGCCAGCAGGGCACCCCCGAGAGTCCCCGTTTCTCCCACCTTCCTCCCCTTCCTCCGCAAGGTGCAAACTTGAAAATGGGAAGCGCCGAGCTCCATCATCTGGTATGGCAGTGAGAGCCTTCCGGCGGCCCCCACACCACCTGCTTCTGCTGAGAAAACAGCCTGGCTGCAGCCCTGGAGCTCAGGGCTTCCACGGCGGTGAGTGTGTTACCCCAAGCCCAGATTCCCGGCATTTCAGCCGCGTCTCCCCACTTCCTGCTCCCAGCCCTGGGAGCAGCTCGGCAGTGGGGTCAGGAGAGCACGCACGGGGCCTTTGCTGTGGTTTGTGCTTCTGTCCTTTCTCTGGGAGATTTTACTTATTTACTTATTTTTTGTTTTAAACAGTTCTGGGGCTTGGGAAACTTGGCGAGGCCTAAACTGATTGAACTTGGAAGGTATCGTCCACTGGAGACTGGACGCCATCCTATCCGTCTTATTGAGATATTAACGTTGGCTTTTTCCCAGTAGAGACAAGACAGGTAAGAAACATCTAGAGACGGGGAAGGGGTTCACGCCTGACATGTTTACCTGAGCACAGGTGACACGGACCAGACGCTGTGGAATGTTCTGAAGGTGTTTACAAAGGCAGCTGCCAAAGCCCCCCGCTAAGGTGTGACCAACGATTCAAAAGTCCCCTGGACTCAATGGCTTTGGGGTCCTGCACAGATCTGTTCTTGAGAGACTGAAAATTGGCTGTGGCAGGAAGTTGAAATAAAACCCACAAGAAAAGTCGGTCAGCTCTGACATTCCAAAGCGCTACAAACACTCACCCCAAAATGGAGTTCAAGAGGCCCAGTTTCTCAGTGTGTGTGTGTGTGTGGGGGGGCGTCCAGACACGTCAAAGCCAGAGACGGTGCGAGCCGCTCGGAAGCCGGGCCCTTCTCTGAATGGGGACCGTGCCTTCTGCCCGCACACTGAAGGCTGGATACACAGAGCACGGCTTCTAGCTGATTCCAAAGGGTTCCTGAGGGTCTCCCAGGAGCCCCCCTCACTGCAAATATTCTCCACAAGCCCACTTCAGGCGTTGCTAATAGCAGCAATTGGGCTGCTCCCAGTGTCTGAGAACCCGTTACCCAGGGCAGGGCTGCTGGCCATCGCGACGGAGGGAACCAGGGAGGAGGGCCCGGAGCTTCAGAGGGTGCCGATCACACCCAGGGCGGGGTGGCCCCCTGGTCGCACTGAACAGGCCCAGGACTGGGGGGCTGCCGGGTCCCTCTCATCTCCACAGGGCCCTACAAGCAACCAGGCTCAGTAAACAAGGGCCAGTTGGATTTTCTAGTCGGAAAATCAAGAAAACGTGTCCTCAGTTTGGGAGTCTCGGTGAGCTTGAACCCCGATGGTTAATGGGAAAACCTGTTTTGAGCAGAGACGGAGCCTAAGCTTGCTGTGAGGACAGCTCCCAGCGTCCTGCGTCCCTGCGGGCACCGGTCCAGCCACCTTCATCCCCGCAGGGCACTCTTTCCAAGATGCCACTGAGCCTGGGACAAGGGCTTCCAAAGCTCAGAGTTCTACCTTCCCATCACATATTTCATATTGCGGCAATGTGTTGATTTAAAAATTAACAGTGGGGCTTCCCTGGTGGCGCAGTGGTTGAGAGTCCGCCTGCCGATGCAGGGGACATGGGTTCGTGCCCCGGTCCGGGAAGATCCCACATGCCCTGGAGCGGCTGGGCCCGTGAGCCATGGCCGCTGAGCCTGTGTGTCCGGAGCCTGTGCTCCGCAACGGTAGAGGCCACAACAGTGAGAGGCCTGCGTACTGCAAAAAAAAAAAAAAAAATTAACAGAGAACATTTTTTTTTTTTTTTTTTTAGTGTGGGACCATCTTGAACCTCCCTCTGAAACACCGGGGGCCATCCCAGAAGGGCCAGAGTCCGGCGGAGGGTCGGCTGATGTAGCAGGGACGGTCCAGTGGACATTTCACTCGGCCGGGCAAGTCTCAACCATTCTGTGGTTCACTGATCCTGTTCTGAGGGTGGCTGCTGTATTCTTTGTGATGCACAGGGGCAGACAAGGCTGCCTGGCGGGATTACCGGTTCACTCAAGGTCAACAGCGGGGTGGAGGTGAAGCCAGGGCGGGGCTCCTGAGCAAATAACCCCCACCCCTCCTCTGTGGATCCGCGAATACCGTTCCTTTGTCTTCTCCGTTATAACCACAGATTAAGAATTTTTACAACTACAGCGCTTACATTTTAATGAAGAGCTGGGTGTGTCCTCCAAGATCTTGTTGTGAGACTTCACTCAGACGCCAGGAAACAAGGAAATTCAGGTAGTGTCTCCCGCTGTACCTGGCTCTACCACCCAGTTATTTTCCTCTCATGAGAGCCACAGTAGTAAATTTTATCAAGGAGGGAAGGAGAAAAACACCTATTAAGAAGAAACTTGCTGAATTAACCCTCTGTGCCTGTTCCTTTTCTGAACGCCTGAAGAATTTATTGTGTACCGTTCCTGTGTTTAAGAACGGTGCTTTGAATGTCTGTAGCATTCTACCTGTCCTAATGTTTCACGTGTATTATCCTCCTTCTTCCTGGAACACTGTACCATAGACAGAATAGAGTCCATTTTCCCATTTAGGTTGAAGAAACTGAGGCTCTAAAACATCAAGTAATTGACTTGGCAAAGACCACAGAGCTAAGGGTCCAGGACCGACCCAGCCTGGCCACCTGCTAGCCTGGTGATATTTGGGTAAATGATTCAATATCTTAAAGTGTCAGATTTGTCATCTAAAATGTAGGAAAACGATATCTAACTCACAGGCTTGTTGTGATAAATGGCTTCTATAAAGTGCTCACGTAAGGCCTGGCAGAGAGCAAGGGATTTAGGAACAAGTTCAAGATGACAGAGGGACACACACCTAACTGACAAAAAGTCAGCTGAACCGGCAAAACTCATTGTGTGGTATAGGACGAGTTGTCAGTAAATAAGGATGGTTTTCATAAATGCCAACAGAAGGAGTAAGGTCTAGAATTGCTTCTTGATTATGACTAGGGCAAAGGAGCCTGGAGAGAGGGAGACGTTGGAGGACACTGTGGCTTAACCATTCAGGCTTCTTTCTAGCCCGTGCCATGCGTAGCCTGTGCCCACGTTCAACCAGAACCCACCCAAGGAGAGTGTGTGGAGGCCTCCCCCGCCTGTGACATCATCTCCTAACATGGATCTTTAAGGATAGCGTTTCCTTAGCCTCCCTGATCGTGTCCCTCACACTGAGTGTACCGATACGTGTATGAGTCAACAGTCTTCATTCCCCTAATAGGCGAAGTCATTGATACTGCTGGCGGTAACACGAGTTAGGCATCTGTAGAAGCCGTGAGTTGACACTGGCACTTGCCATGGGGATTTCTTCATCCGAGAGGTCTGTCAATATTCCCCTGGGGCCCTGCAGCTGTCTCAATTTTCTGTTAAGATTGAGATGAAACCATTACACTGGCTGATGGCATTTTCTCTACTTGGAGGGTATGGCTGGTGCAAGCATGCGGTGCGTCTGTGACGGGCCAGCACTCTGCCTGGAGGGCTCTGAGTCTTTCATGGAGACCCCACACACTGGGCTGTGCTCACAAATGGCACCAGCAGCACCACTTCCTTCCTGAATTTCCTGGGTCCCCTGACGGGTGAGCAAACCGCAAACATCACCTGAACTTCTCCACCAGCTGTTAACGCCAGACTCATGTTCCCAGCCAGTGACACCTGGAAACGTCTTCATTGACTTGGCCTTGTCACAGCTGAGGCAAAGCCATAAACGTTTGTATCATGTCTGTTGCAGGGCTCTGAGAAGCTAAGCATATGACACGTTCCTCCACAGACCCGGGAGCTGGAGGATGACGGCGTCAGCGCGAAGCACTCTTTGCTCCGAGACGGTGAGTCGTCCTTGGAGTTCAGCTCACACTTCTTCCACCAGCGCCCCTTCCTCAGGAAGCCCGTGAGCAAGGGCTCTGCTCCCGTGAAGAAACCCACACCTCAAACCACAGGACCATCAAACGTTTAAGGAGGAAAGCAGACACTCGTGCTCTGCGCCTCCGTGGCTCAGTGCCGGGCAGACCGGGCCGTCTGGGGCCCAGGGTCAGCACACCTGCCGGCACCCACGGCGGCAGGAAGACAGGCTGGTTCCGTCCCTACCCAGGAAGCTGCCCCGCAGGTGACGGCCCACAGCCAGAGGCTCACGGCTGGCTTCCCGGCTCCAAACACGCCCAAAGCAGGTCCCGGAGGCACACGCGTGGCCTGAAACATGGTCTGAAGACTTCATCTCGTGTCTCATTTCTTACTTTCACCAGCATCTCTGTGGATCTCTCAAAAAGCAATCCCAAAATAGGATCGCCACGCAGCTCAGCGGGTGAGTGGCCATACAGGCGGGGGACGGGCTGGAGCAGAGCCCCGTTCTAACCTTGCTGCTCGGCATGTGCAAGGAAAAGGTCCCTCTGGGCGCGGCCTCCATGCTGCGCAGCACAGGCCCAAAGGCTTCAGCTAGTGGCCTGGCACCGCCCTGCCAACCTCTGAGCCGTCCAGGGGCGCCTGGTGTCGAAGGCTGAATTGTGTCCCCCCAAAAAAAAGATGCGTGGGTGCACTAGCCCCCAGGACCTCGGGATGTGGCCTTATTTGGAGATGGGTCTGTACAGAGGGGATGGAGTGACAACACGGTCATATGGGTGGGCCTCACCCTGTGCCTGGCGTCCTTATAAAAGGGGGAGTTTGGAATCAGACACAGGCAGAGGAAGGATGACATGTAGACACGAAGGCCGAGGAGAGGGCCTGGGACAGACACCCCCTCGAAGCCCTGAGGAGCCAGCCTTGTCATATCCACCCTTGTCCTGGACCCCGGCCTCCAGATGGTGAGGACACAGCTCTGTGGCCTGGACGCTCCCGTCCCTGGAGCTGAGGCTCCGTCTGGGCCTGGCTTTCTCACAACGCCCTTTTCAAGTGTCTAACGCCTTCCAGTTCCCGACGTCTTCAATGAGGAGGCTGACCGAGATGACACCAGAAAGTTCCTACCAGCTAAAAAAAGTTAGCTTTCTATGAGAAAATTAGCCAATAGGCGTGAGGTGGCCCCTCATGAACCTGGGAGAGGGAGGGGAAGGAGGGGGAGGGGAAGGAGGGAGCCTGGGAC